>NW_024043492.1:0-21294 GCF_014851395.1 Micropterus salmoides
CTCCAGGGTTCTCCGTGTCTGATTGAAAACGCTCCTCCGTCTGGCAATTCGGCTGTTTGCAGGTTTCCTTCGTTGTAGCTGGCGGAGCACATGGCTTGGTCTGACCTCGACGAAAAGGCTTAAAATGGAACTTGGTCGTTCCTGAATTATCCAGTGTAACTTAACGGACTCATAACTTTAACAAACAAAAGAAATAAAGAAAATAAAAAAACTGAAGGCAGATCGATGTCGCGGCACTTCAGGTGTGTAGGTTCAGGCGAACAAAGGGCCTGTTTGTTTCGCTGGTCGACTGAGGGCGTTGCCTGCGCGGCACGCGCCGCGTCCAAGAGCAGAACAGAGTGGAAGAGCCAACAGCGAAGCGAAGAGAGAGAGAGAGAAGCGAGGTCGCGTGTCGCTCTTTTGTTGCCTGGGGTGTGGTTCCCCAGGGGCGTCTCAAGTTTCCCAAGGGACTGCCTTTCTAAACTTAATGTCTAAAGAAAGAAATCTATTTGCACGTATATAATCAAATATTTTCCACAATCGAACCTCAATGGTTGAACGGTTGTACCGTTCTCGGCATTTGGTAACAGGAAACAATTGTCACATTATTGGTCAGGATATTTATACATTTAACGGCATTTCCGATGAGGGCATGTAATACTTGTTTCGTCCACTTGGGGGAGCTCAGGTTACATGAGGAAAGCTTGGATTACATTAGATGAAGGAGTGTCTTGCTGAACATAAAAACACTGCACAAGTAACTCTCTTTTCAGCACTAATAAACAACAGATAGCAACAACAGTTAACATAACTACTCAAATAGAGGCAAACGTATTCAGGCAACTAAAGATTTAATTGACTTAATTAAATGCTTTGAGTCTTTTGGAGACTGCAGTCCTTTTACATTGAAAGTTCAGTGTCCTGGACAATGTCACACTTAGGTGAGACAAGGAGTCCCTTTGATGTGGTAATAAAACAAAGAATAAGGTCGGTTTCCACGGAAACGTGTGTGGTGGGGCCAGTTTTGATAGGCTGTTCAGGGAGATGCCAATGGCTGGCTCGTGTCCCTTTGTCAGTTTAACAGTCAGGCCCCGCGTTATCAGCTTCGGAATCAAAAAGGTGCCAGTTTTATGGTCGGGACAGCACTTAGAGAAAGCAACTTTGACCCCCCCCATCTTCTCTGGGAGGAGAAAGGAATTTAGGGTAGCTCCAAATTTATTCCATGTAAAATGCACAAATCCACACCGTTGTTCACTACACAGTCGTTAAGACTACCTTTGGCCAAGACTGAACGACCATCGTTGGTATCTTCACCTGAGGCCAACAGGTTACGTTTGTTGAGTTTCCTGGGAAGTGATGAAAGGACAGCATTGTAAGTGGGGGATAAGTGGTGGCGTAGACCCCTCCCCTGTTCAATGACGGCTTCTCCACCCTGGTGTAGATGCTTCCTTGACACCTCTTTCAAAGCATCCATCTTCTCTGTCTAAAATGTGCACCTGGTGGTCCTCAAACGAGTGTCCTCTGTCCTTCAGATGTAAGTAGACTGCAGAGTCTTGACCTGAGGAGTTGGCCCTTCTGTGTTGAGCCATGCGTTTGTGTCGTGGTTGTTTAGTCTCCCCAATATACAGGTCTGTGCATTCCTCACTGCATTGGACCGCATACACTAGATTGCTTTTCTTGTGTGACTCCAGACTGTCCAGAACTCAGCTGCCAGGCTTTTAACCAGAACAAAGAAATATGACCACATTACTCCTATTTTAGCTTCATTACACTGGCTCCCAGTATGTTTTAGAATTGACTTTAAAATTCTATTGATCACTTTTAAAGCTCTTCATGGCCTCTCGCCTTGTTATATTTCTGACCTTTTAGTCCCATACGCACCAGCACGTACCTTGAGATCCTCGGGCAGAGGTCTGTTGTCTGTTCCAGAGTCCCGACTGAAAACTAAAGGGGACAGAGCGTTTGCTGTCAGGGCCCCGAGGCTCTGGAACAGCCTGCCCGAGGAAATCAGGTCGGCTGAGTCAGTGAACTCTTTTAAGTCCCTTCTTAAAACATACTTTTATAGGAGAGCCTTTCCAGATCTTATTTGACTTTATTTTATCCCTTTTATTTTATTGTATTTTACTAATTTTATATTTATCTTAAACGTGTATTTTGGTCTTTTCAATGTTTTCATGCTTTTATCATGAATTGTTTTTGTATTATTGTCTCTTGGGTATTATTTACATTTGTTAAAGCACCTGATAACTTGTTTTTGAAAAGTGCTCTACAAATAAAGATTATTATTATTATAAGGTGTATATAATATAAAATATAAATACAAATATAAAGGTGTGTGGGTATGTACAATATTTACATTATTAAAAAAAATATATTGCACATTAATTATTAGAATATATATATAATATATAATGTTATATGTTGTTGATATTAGTGCTGAAAGAATCTAAATAAGTTACTTTTGCAGTGTTTTTATTTTCAGCAAGACACTCCTTCATCTAATGTAATCAATGCTTGTTCATAATACTTTCCTACAAAATTCCTTTAGAAATGATTATAAAGAAATGTTTTACTATACTCTTAATCGCCAGCTTGAATTTAAGGATGAATAACTAAATTCCCCGGTTCCTAAAGAGAGATGAACTTGGATTAATCTAAGCTTTCCTCATGTAACCTGAGCTCCCCCAAGTGGACGAAACAAGTATTACATGCCCTCGTTGGAAATGCCGTTAAATGTATAAATATCCTGACCAATAATGTGACAATTGTTTCGTGTATCCAAATGCTTAACTTAGAACGGTACAACCATTTGACCATTGAGGTTCGATTGTGGAAAATATTTGATTATAATACGCGCAAATAGATTTCTCTTCTTTTAGACATGAAGTTTAGAAAGGCAGTCCCTCGAGAAACCTGAAACGCCCTCTGGGGAACCACGCCCCAGACAACAAAAGCGACACACGACGTCGTTCGCGCTCTTGGCTCTTCTTCTCTTCTCTGCTTCTCTCTCGGCTCGCTCTGCCCTCTGGACGCTTCGGCACACGTCCTTCGTGCCTCGCCAGGCAACGGCCAAAGAGTCGACCAGCAACAGGCCTCCGTTCGCTTGAAGCTACACACGCGAAGTGCCGCAACATCGATCTGCCCCTCAGTTTGTTTTATTTTCTTTCTTTCTTTTGTTTTGTTAAAGTTATCAGTCCGTTAAGTTACACTGGACTAATTCAGGGGTTTTCCAGTGTTGGCAGGAAAATTAAAGACATGACTGAGGAACTTGACTGTGTAACATCAGCATGGTCAACTTTGGGGGCTCCACGGCACGATTTCGGAACACGTCTCAGATAACGGAGCAGAGGATTTATAAGCCCATCATGACAACAAATCCAACAGCCTGGACTGGCATGGTGTGTTTCACAAGACAGCGTTTCACACCAAGAGAAGGAGTGCAGATGGGTGCAGCCGAACCTGACGGACACCACAAGCTCCAGTCTTTGTGATTCCCTCTTCTGATGGCTATGGAGTGCTGAGACAACACGTGTGGGTATGTGGACAACATGTGTATCAAGTCTTGAGGCCTGGATGGCGTGGGACGTGTTATCTTGCCCATCTGTCACCATCCTGCCCACTCTGAGCCATTTCCACTCTTACTACGCCCACTACTATGTGCCTCACAGAGCCAGACACTCAAACACCAGAGTTCCACAAGTGGAGAAAAGCTTTGGGGGCTTCCTCCCCTGGTGGGGGACTGTGAACAATAAGAACATAAGATAGATGGACTGACTATTGAACTGGAGAACCTTACAGTCCTTGTGGAAGTGGGTTTTTCCACCCTCACACCCTGTGCAGGGCCTCAGAAATGTGGCTTTGCAGAACAGAATGGCCCTGATGCTGGCGACTCAAGGCGGAGTTTGCCACATTATTGGAAGGGACTGTTGTACGTACATCCCAGATGTCTCGGACAACATGACTCATGTCGTCTCCCACCTGAATGATCTACTGCACGAGGAGAAGAGTCAGGACTCGCAGAACTCTGGGGGATGTGGTCGTGGCTGACGACAGGCGGATGGAAGAATGTGCTGTTTAAAATGTTGACCCCACACTCTAAGAAATATCTGTTTATTAACAGTTGTATGACTGTATATTTTTACAGAAATTGTCCATAGAATATTATTTACGGGTGTATTTCTGTTTAATTACGTTTCGAATTGCATTATGGGACTTTGATCTCTGCTCCAACAACTGCCGCGGCCGGGAGACGGACATTAAACTGTTAAGCTGAACATCAAAAAAGAATTTGAAACTTCAGCCGTAAGTAATTTTTTGCAAAAATGAACGTTATCCAAGTGACTGTTTTTTGCAGTAGTTTTAAATGTTAGATTGCCTGGGTTCATTGTGTGCAGCATAACGTTATAACGGTACCGTTTTGAATTTCCCTTTGCTATGGCTAACATTAGCTAACTTAACGTTCATGAGCTACTACTAAAGCAGCGCTTGGTTAGGGAGATTAAAGAGGCGTCTTTTTCGCATAAGATTTAAAACTATGTTAATTATTTGGTTATGTCCCCCTTCTCCATTCTTTGTGGCAGAGGGTCTGTGAATTTACAGAACTATTGTCAGTATTTTGAGTTTGACTGCTGTTAAAAAAACAAAACGCCCCGTCTCCGCTGGCTGTGAATGAGCAAAAATTTCATCTCCAGCTCCACTTTGCGTGTAAATACGTAATTTTGAAATGTCATGGAAGTTAACGTTAATGTTTTCTTGGTATTGTAAGTAGCAAACATTAACAGTTAATAGTCCGGCCGTGGTTGAGACGTTAGTTAATGTTAACGTGTTGATGGTGTCTTTTTTGGGTCTGAACGCTTAATGAAGGCTCTCTTTTAAAATAATTCTGGGTCATTTTGAGTGAGCGAAAACCCTAATCCAACATTCACGTTCGTTAGTAAGGTTAAATTACTGTTACTTGCTGAAGGCAGGTCTGCCATATGTATGTGTGACTGTTTAAGCTGGGTGAACGATGAGGGAGGGGGACAGAATCGGCAGTTCATTGTATGTTAATCTCTTTTCTCCCGGGTGTCGATCCTGTCGTTATTTAGATTATTTAACAAGTTTAATTTTTTGACTGAAATCATGGCAAATATAGGGGGAGATATTAACTGAGACATCGCACAACTGATAAATTATCAAGCAAAGGCGCTTGTCTGTACCCTATTTCCGTTTTAGCGTTGCAGCCTTTGAAATAAAAACTGGCCTCACAATAAGCCAATCTCGTGCTGGCATACAGTGACAGGCTAATGCTTTTATTTTGAAGGATATTCGGATGCTTTGATAGAGTTTTACGTTTTTAGAGTTGGTTTTTAAAATATATATATAAAAGTATATTTTGTCAACTTCAAAGGCTGCACGCTCGCATACATAATTTAACATTTGGTGTTATTATTTCTTGTGGAGTGAGTGCTAGGCTATTTTGTGTAATTTTACAGAAGCTAGTTAGCTAATGCCAGCTGCAACAATTGTGTTCCCAGCTGTCTAGGGCACAAGAAAGGCATATGCATGCATGCCTAGCCCTAACTTTGAAACCCCTGGTAGTGTATAATCAAGGTTTAGTTCATTAAGTAGGTTATCCTGAGAGTGTTTTGATATTTTGATGTCAGACTTGTGTGACCTGGAGTCAACAGGCATTTGTATTGAAGAGAAAACCTTCTGAGGCAGTGTTTTATGTGTCATTGGAGACAATCTTGGGTCCCACTATCTTGGAGGATTTACTGAAAATTTCAGCTGTGCAGAATATTTTTGTAGTTACTGTCACATTAGAAAAGAGGATTTTCAAAGAAATCCCCTTTCTACAGCCAGAGAACGCCAGCTAAATACAGGGAATCGTTGATGGAGTTGGAAAATAACCCAGATATGCAAATGCACAAAGGCATCAAGTAAAACAGTGTTTTGAACAGACTGACACCTTTCCATGTTTGTGCACCGGGACTCCCACCCTGCCTTGCCCATGATTTATTTGAGGGCATAGTTGACTATGATTTGGCCATGTACTTGCAGTTCCTAGTAAAAACAAGGAAGTGGTTCAGTTACAACATACTTAACAGCAGAATTGTTAATTTTACAGGAGACGGTCAGAACAAGGCTAATGTTTTGCCAAACAATGGGGAAAAAACTTGGGGGGCATGCTGCCCAGAATTGGTGGCTTTTTTTGGTTCTTGCCAGTACTGTTATATGACAGGATCAGAGACCTTAAGGTTCATCCTTAAGGTCTCTGATCCTGTCATTTGGCAACTCATACTGCTACTTAGGCAGGTGGTTGAGCTTGTATGTGCTCCCACACTGTCGGAATCACAGGCTGCCTACATGAAGGTCCTCATTGAAGAGTACATAGAAACAAGGCATCTCCTCTTCCCATTTAAAAGCTTAGACCCAAGCATCATTACCTTTAACATTATCCAGATCTCACATTACAGTTTGGACCATTAATTCGCACATGGACGATGAGATTTGAAAGCAAGCACAGCTATTTTAAGAGGTGTATTCGGGCAAGTAAGAACTTGAGAAACATCACAAAATCCCTCTGAGAGACATCAGTTGATGCAAGCCTACCAAAGTAGAGGAAATGTGTTTTCCACTGAGTTGATCATGACTGACTGTACAAGGTTTTACCCGGAGTTGTATTAGTCAGATTAAGGGTGCATTGAAAGCATTCAATGTCACATCATCAAATGCGGTAGTGACAGACAGAATTACTGTACGAGGCACATGCTATGTAAATGACATGCTTGTCATTTTGAGCTGTCATACTGGACAGTTAATTCTCGGCTTATTGCATGTATTGTAGTGAAACAACAAAAGACTGTTTCTTGTGCTTAGACAGAGAAGAGCAAGTGGAAACTACTATACTACTATAAAGTTGACAGATTTGGGAGTCACAAATCTGGAAGACTGCACATTTTTAACTGCAGCAGGCTTGGATGGGATTTTATCATCAATACAGTCGAGGCGGCTGATCAATGCATTTTCCACAGGTATGTTATGGGCTTGATCAGATATTGAACAGTACACTAACATCTTAAATTTAATTTAATTCATATAAGCTTTATTGCCATGATCAATCAGAAACCTATATATTGCAGCTCATACTACACACTGACTTTTCTCCCCACATAAATATGGTAGTATCAGGATGAGGGAGGTTATTTCTTTTTTCAAAGAAAGTCAATCTTTCTCTCACTCACAAGTAAGGGTTAGGGATAGAAAACTGAACCTGTCCCCCACGGCAGGAGACAGGAGGTGCACGGTCCGTCCCTCGGAAGCCACCCCCCCCACGGTTCCAGGATGCCTGGTACTGAGGTCGCTCACGAAAATCTCGTGGCTGATTATCAAAGAGGGTGCGATTACGGGAGTACCCGTGCTTCTTCCCGTAGTGCACCACTGTCCATCCTGCATCCTGAGCAGAGCCCATGATCCAAACTTGTCGTTCGTGTATACCACGAGAAGGAAAACAAAAATAATAATAAAAAATAAATTGAATAATAAGTAGGCATCGTATAATCAATAGGAAATATAATTATTTAAAACTGAAGTGTGAAATAACTGTTTTGTTTTTTATGTGTTTTTTTTAACGCTTTAAAAAATTCAAAAATTAAAAGTTATTAGTAATTAATTGCAATGTGCCTATTCGCGCGACGTTTCCACCCAGGTGGGTCGTCTTCAGGCGTAGGCACAGAAAAGAGAGAAGGACAAACTGTAACTGGCTTGCAGACTAGCAGAGATGTTGCCTCTTTGAAGGTCAGAGCAGTAATGAGCCAGGAGGCCCCCTGAGCTCTATTTATACTCTGTCGACTTTAACCTCATACATGCCAGTGAAGTTTTAATACTGTATTTAAATGAATTCAATTGCTATGTATATATAAAGTTATGTAGTTTTGACCTCTCTCTTCTATCCTTAATCAGCTATAGGAAAATATGTTTTTATCCATTATTTGATGACATTTATTCGTTTTTAAAGGTGTTTCCCATTGATCTTTGAATAATAAGTATGACAAACTGTTAATAGTTACTCCTAGAGCTTAGCTTTATACACCCCATGTTTCATACATTCAATACAATACTCTCCATCTGTAGGTCCGGTATGGCGTACATTGGTATCCTGGAGAGATTGGAATCCCCAATGATGAGCCATTTCTTACTCACATTGAGGCCCCAGTCGACCATTTTGCGGTCTGTAGTGATGTGTCTCTTGACCTTGTAAAAGTACGGTTGTGGAGTGGAGGTATTTTCCATCCTTGAATCTCCTTCACTTGTACCATTCGGGTCCTCTGGGGGTCCCTGAAAGGGGACTGCCCTTTGGTGAGCTCGAGGTGATCCTGCCTCGGCCCCTCGTGGAGATGCTGAACCCATTTCAAGACCTAAAATGGGAGTAGTGTCCAAATTTGACCACAAATCCTCATCCAGCAATGAATGGTTTGCACCCGGTTTTGTAGCTCAAGGGGAATCCCTGTTATCGGACTGAGAAATTCATCCCCCCCTATTTCCAGGCCTATGAGGTTAGTCTGTGCGACTTCCCGAGTCGGTTTCGTGGATTTTCGAGGTAGTCTCTGTGCCTTAGGGGATTGATGAGTGAGCTCTCCCCCTTGGTCCCCTACTGCTGTTGTTCTTAGCTGTGGGATTTCTGTTGGCAACGAAATTGTCGCTGGTGGTGTGTTGCGGAGACTTGGTCGTTGCGTATTTATGCCCTGTGGTGGTGGTTGGTGTCCTGTGGTGGTGGTTGTTGTTCCGTGTTGGTGTCCTGTGGTGGTGGTGGTTGTTCCGTGTTGGTGTCCTGTGGTGGTGGTGGTTGTTCCGTGTTGGTGTCCTGTGGTGGTGGTGGTTGTTCCGTGTTGGTGTCCTGTGGTGGTGGTTGTTGTTCCGTGTTGGTGTCCTGTGGTGGTGGTTCTGTGCTTTTGTTCTGTGGTGGCAATTTTTCTCGTTGGTCTGGAACCGTTTCTGAATGTTCACAAGCTGAGATCAATGCCTCGGCATGGTCTATGACCTCTTGTTTTATACGAGGCAGGTTCTTGCGGGCCCATTTTGTGGCCACCACAAAAGCTGTGTTCCACTGTGGAACCAGTTCCCGGGAGAGGTCCTCCAAAAGGGTCCCCAATCCCGCCTTGTAATGGTCTTCCAGGATCACCAAAGTGGTGTAACCCAGTTCTTGGCATTACCTACAATGAGGTCCAGGGTATCTGAGGTGGGGGCTGCCGGTTTGATCATGGAGGACAAAATGTTCACCATGCGGGAAATCATGAAGGGTTCTGATTTATCCAGTTCCGGGGTGACATTCTGCAGGTGATGTACCATTTTGATGACCTTGTGCATCTTGCGTACCAATTGACTGAATTTGGGGTCAGTTGGCACCACCGGTTGGCTCCTATTAACAGAAAAAAAACGGTCTGGGTGTTGTTGACGTGGTCTGGTCCCTGGACCCTGATATCCAGAGTTGGAAGGCCCCCTAATTGTTTTGGGGTTGGCCTGGCGAACCACCGAAGCATAAGATTGGGATTGTGGGCCTAAATATCTGCCAGGATAAAGGGGTCGGGGACGTCCCAAGGGAGGCGCAGGCTGGTTAGGGAAGGGGAACTGAACCTGACCCCCATCATGATGGGAGACAGGAGGTGCACGGTCCTTCCCCCGGTAGCCCCTTCCCCCCCGGTAAGAGAAGTGGTTTTGACGTCCGTCAAAACCTGTTCGTGGACGATCTTCATAGACCCCCTGTCCAGGGGGTCGGCGTCGTCCGTCGTGGCGCACCACGGTCCATCCGTCGCCATGAGTGAGACTCATGACTGAGTGGTCTTATTAAGTCCTCTATAAACTAAAAGCGAAAAAAAGGTTTTACTCTCTGAAATAACTGAAATTGTTTTTTTTAAATTAAATAAAAACCGAAAAGATTCAAAATAACGGAAAAATATTTTTTTCGAACGAAAATTTAATTTAAGCTTTCTGTAAAAAAAGTAATTCTACTGTGTGTGCCCGTGCGCGACGTTTCGACCCCAATGGGTCTTCTTCAGGCTAAGGCACAATACAGGTGAGAAAAGAATGCTGAAACTGGCAGGCTGGCTGAGATGTTACCTCATGGAGAGTCAGAGTAAGAATGAAGGAAGGAGGAGGCCACTCCCCTCAATTTATAGTCTCCCGTGCTTGTCATTCTGCCTCATAGGAATTTGTCCGTTTTTTAACCCTTGGAGACTAATGAGTGTTTTATATTGAATTAAAATGAATGTTTTTAACCCCTTCTATTCTGGATTATGCCAATTAGAATTTTATAGTATTTTTAAGGCTGATTTAGTTATATACCTTGTTACATCCATGGAAGTAGAAGTAGTTTTTAAAAAAAAAACCTAGTCAATGATGTTGTTGGATGAATTGTTTGTTGTTGTAGGCCCATTAATGTTTTTTAAGGACTTATATCATGTGTTTTTAACCCTTTGCATACAGTTATTGTTTGGAATTATTACCGTTTAATTAGTGTTACTGATAGAATAACAATGAATTTGTTTTTAACCCCTTGTATGTTAATAATTGCTTTAATTAGTCTAGAATCATGTTTGCTTTTTAACCCCTTGCATGCCAATTGTTGTTAAATGAGATGCGACTTTTAACTGGTAGATGAGATATAATTTTTATTAACTAAACGTCCACATAATTTGGGGTCAATCTGGTTGGGGAAGAAAAAATTGAAATGTCGACGCCAAAGGCGGCGACATTGAGAGCACAGGCCATCCACTGCCAGCTAGCTCCTAGCCCTCACTTCTCATTGAGGCCTCCTGGAATCAAAGTGCCCAGACGGTGAATCCAGAGCCTCTCCTCACACCGTCTCTGAGCTGTGGACCATCTGGGGTTACACTGCAGGATCAGTGCAGTGAGCTGGGACCAGCCATGCTCAATAAAATGTTTGACCAGTGGGATGTGTGTGTCTTTCTTCCTCCCAATGTTATATCTGTGTTGTGTGAATCTGGTCAAAAGGGTGTTCCCCGTCTCCCCCACATACTGTATGTTACACTGTCTGCATCTGATTAAGTAGACACAATTTTTGGAGTGAGCAGTGCCATGCCTGTGTGTGGGGAAAACATTGTGGTTGTGTGGGTTCAGCACCCAAGGACGGTGCCTAAAAAATTCTCCGTGACCCAGGGGTCTAGAGTCAACACGCGGTGCCAATTTGGCCTTCACCAGAGTGTCCTGCAGATTTTTGTTCTTTCTGTATGCAGCTATGAGTCTGTGGTCCTGTAACAGCTGAGTTGTGGAAATTAAATTTTGGAAATTGCATCTGAGTGTCCTAATTAATTGTACTGCTGAGGGAGAATAGGTAGTGATTACTGGGAGTAAGGAATCTGTGCTGAGAGGTTTTGTGTGGAGGAAGGTTTTAAAGGCTCTCCGTAAAAAGGCCCTGCAGTACCCTCTGCTGGCCAGAGCGGAGAACAGCACCTTCGTTGCCTCTTTAAAATCCTCTGGTCGAGTGCAGATTCTGTGAAACCTCAGCAGCTGAGACTTGATTAAACCTGCAAAAGTGTGTTTTGGGTGGAAACTGGACTTCTGCAGAAGAGAATGTGTATCAGTTTCCTTAAAAAACACCTTGAGGTCAAGTCTAGCAGTCTGGGTAAATGTGGGCCCCTTAAAGGTAGTGGTATCCAAAAAATCAACCGCAGTGGCACTGATGCAATATTTGAGTTTGATTGCAGGATTGTGGTGATTCAAACCACAATTTGAACAACATTCATGAACCAATTGGTCGAAATCCTCTCTTGAAAAGGGCCAGACCCCCCATATGTCATCCAGAAACCTGTAGTAGTAGAGGGTTTTTTGGGGCAAGAATTTCAGGCAGCCGCTTCCCACTCTGCCATGAAAATGTTGGCATAGGCGGGTGCAAATTTCTTTCCCATGGCCGTGCCCTTAATTTGGAGGAAAAATTGTCCATTGAATTCAAAGTCGTTTCTGGTCAAATTGATCTCTAAAAGTTGCAATAATTCTCTGTCGGGTCTTTTGGCGTCTGGGTATTTTTGGAATATGTTTTTTACTGCTTGAATGCCTTCTGGGATTACAATGTTTGTGTATAGGCTGTCAATGTCCATGGTGAAGAGGAAGGCATTCAGGGGGATGTTAATTTGTTTAATTCTGTTCACAAAATCATACGTGTCTTTGATATAACTGGCATGTCTTATCGAGAGAGGATTAAGAAAATGGTCAATAAACTCAGCTGTATAATACGTCTCACTGCTGCAATCGGACACAATGGGACGTCCTGGAGGGATCTCATGAGGTTTGCTCCACTTAGCAGGGTCCTTGTGTATTTTAGGCAGCATGTAAAACAGTCTGGGTCGAGGTTCGCTGTCCCCCTTCAGGTATAGAGTCTGTTTGTGGTTGATGAATTTCTTGTCTTGGAGTGATTGTATAATCTTGTCCGTCAGTGGAGTGGTGTCCTTGTAGATGGGCTTCTTTAGTTTGGAGTAGTAGGTCGTGTCATGTAGCTGTCTGTAGCCCTCCCATAGGTACTGTTCCCTGTCCATAATAATTACTGCGCTGCCCTTGTCTGCTGGTTTAATCACAATGTCCTTATTCCGTCTTAATTGTTCTAGTGCCTCAAATTCATATTTGTTCAAATTTTGTTTAACCCAGCCGAATCTGAATTGGTCTTGGAAGTAGTGCAAGTCTGTCTGGATAAGTGTGTCAATGTCTGGGGTAGTTTACCTTTAGGGGGGACCCACTGGGACTTGGGGGTGAAGAGTGGTCGTTGTGTGTCAGGCCTGTGCTCAAAGTAGGTTGCCAATTTCAGTCGTCTGTGGTACTGTTGTAGGTCAAATCGGATTTGTTTTTTGAGATTTGGGTCGCTGCTGGTCGTTGGGATGAAGTTCAGTCCCCTGCTAAGTAGAGCAAACTGGGCTGCAGACAAAACAAAACATTTGGACAGGTTAATAACATTTTTCCCCCCCGTCTGAGGACGTGTGTTCACGGGGGTAGCTACTTTAACGACTCCAGCCAGTGGTCCAGCATGTGCTGGGCCGTGGAGTGAGACCAGTGGATGCCGTCTCTCTCGGTGGTGAAGTCGTTCCTTGGAGAGCAGGGAGAAACAGCTGATTGTTAGTAATGTACTGATTAAGCTGTCTGAGGTTCTCCTGCTCTGCGTGAGGTAGGTGTCTGGAGAAATTAATCTCCGGCACCATGACTGTGGCCTGGGGAAAAGCCAGCTTCGCCATCCTGATTGCTCTCTGAACTTGTTTAACAGTGGTCATTGTTTTTTGTGCCCTGTTGTTGACCCCAAAAGAGAGCACCAGTTTTTCAATGTTTGCAGACACGTTGGTTCTAGCCAAAATGGCTTCTGCGTGCCTGAACGTGGCCCCAGGGAAGCTGTCTATTTGCAGGTCAGGGCACTGGAAAGGGGGAAACCTGGCAACATTTGAATCCCCAATGATCAGCCACTTGCTCCTGGCTGACAGGCACCACTCTTTCATTTTCCTGCTGGTGTTAATGTGTCGTGTGGGGCGACGTACCGGTGTGTTTGCTGCTGTTGCAGCAGCGGCTGCCGGTGGGTCAAAGGTCAGCTGTCTCTGAACAGGCCCCAAAGCAGTTTTTGGAGCGGGAGGCAGAGGTGCTACCTGCGGAGATGCCTCAAACCACGATTACCTCGTCGGCCGTGGCCGTGGTGCTGGGGTCCTCAGGAGGAGCTGGAGGCTGAGGAGAGCTGGGGGCCTCGCTCCGGCGCCTCGTGGTGCGCTTGGGTCTCTGCTCCTTGGGCTCCAGCTGCGTGTCAGGGACGATCCCAGAGGAAGGAGAGAGAGAGGGAGGGAGGACAGGTGCAGACAGACAGGTGAGGGGAGAGGAGAGAAAGTCAGGAGGGAGAGAAGGGAGGAAAGGAGGAGACTGAGGATCCGTGGGCCTGTCCGTCCTCTGCTCCGTCATCGTGGCCTTGGAGAGGAGACACGGTCCGGCCGGTGTTGAGATGTCTGGCAGGAGGAGGTCCACTGCAGGTGGGGCGTGTACCTCCGCTGTCACGCTGAGCTGACGCGCCGGCGCTGGGTTCCCCTGCGCTGCAGGCGGCCGGTGTGGAGGCTGGGTGGCGGCAGGTGGTTGAGCAGGTTCTGGAGCCGCTGGTGTGGGCGGCGGAGCCGCCGGCGTAGAAGGTGGGTCCACCGGTGGCCGTAGAGTCTGAGCAGTCCCAGGTTGAATGCCAACCGGCCCGGGGGGCAGAGCTGTCGCCGTCTGAGTCTGTGTGTGTGTGTGGGGCTGTGCGTTGTCGGTCTGTGTGATGCTGGCCACCGTTAAGGTCGGGTCCACTACTACTGCGTGTGCTGCTGCGGGAGGGTGGGCTGGCGGGCCAGGCTCGGCGTGAGCCGGTGGGGCTCTGGAGAGGCGCTGGATCAGGAGCACCTGTGTGTCATCCAGCGTATCTTGGTGCAGTCTGCGCCCAAAATGGCGTCTGGCCCAGGCCGAGGCCACCTCAAAGTTCTCTCGCCAGTCAGTCACTTCTAACTGTACCAATATCTGCAGGTCCGTCTGAATGCAGTCCCTGTAGTGGTCCCTGAGTATCAGCAGTGTGTTGTAGGCCCAGTTTCTGGCATTACCGTCAATGAGTGACAGGGTCGTGGCGTTTGGAGCCGCCGGTTTGATAACAGTGGCCAGATTGTGGGTCATCTTAGTGATGGAGTTGGGTGGTTCTGGTGCCATGACATTGCTAAGGTGGTGTTTAGCTTTGATCAGTCTGTAAACCACTCTGGTTCTTAAGGTGAAGTCTGGGTCAGACGGCGGAGGGTCGCCTGTGCCGCGTTGCCCTCGGGTCGCTCTATTGAACCCCTCGTACCTGTTGCTGCGTCTGGAGAAGTCGGTCCTGGTTCGGACCGGTGGAGGTCCGCGGCGGTGATGGACTGGCGGTCCGCGATGGTCCTCTCGGCGCGGGGGCTCGCGGCGGTAGGTCCGCGTAGCTGGCGGGGCCCTGACGGCCGCTGCGTAGGAGCGGGGAGGCTGCCGCGGCTCGTGGTAGCGGCGGGAATACGGGCTCTCTCTTACCCGCGAAGGTGGCGAGCGGCCCCGCTGCTGCATCCGTCCGCGTCGGTAGTGGACCCGCGTCCAGTCCTCCTCTCCTCGGTGCGTCATGTTTGCGGTGTTCAGCAGGTTTTTCAGTGTGTGGCAGTGTCGGAAAGACAGCTAGCTAGCACTTCAAAACTAAGCTAAACAGTGAAAAAAGTAAAAAAGCGAGTCGTGATGGTCCGTTTGCAAGGCTTTGTTATTATAGGAATTAAAAAAAAAAATATAATAATAATCTCGCAAGAATGCAACGTTTCGGTCTTTAAAAAGACCTTCTTCAGGCATTAAATCTTACTGTGCGTTGAGTTCTGTTGTCCAAAGACGAGCGAAAACAAGGTCTGAGAGCGGGACAGGAAGTCAGCAACCTCTATGACCCTTGACCCCTCCCACCACCTGGGAAGTGAGAAATCCTCCAGTGGCGCCCCTAGTGGGTAGTCATTTTGTAGTTTTTAACATAAATTCATTGTAGTGCCAGATCAGTTTGAAATTAACACTGAGTGTGTATCAATTACCGTAATTATAATGTCCTGATTGGTTAGGTTTAGGTCAGAAGGTCAAGTGGTTAAGGTTAGGGCTAAGTTAACCTGGTAAGGCTGTATAAAGTTGTTCATCCCATCTCCCACTGGGTTAGGGAAGAAATTTTTGAAATGTCGACGCCGTGGGGCCATCCAGAGGTCACACACGGCACTGGCTGGTTAGGGGAAGGGGAAAAAGAGCTGGCTAACGACTTACAAAGCTCTGCGTTAGCCAGTCTGGTGCACTGTCCTGTGATGCGCCTCCAGAGACCCCAGAAAGGCAAAAACACTCGCTCCTTGTTTGAGTTTTAAGCATTTCCCACATTTCCCATAATAAAAGACAAAAGTGCATTACCTTTGCCTTTGTTCAAAAAATTGGACTTCACGAATCCTTTAATGTCTGCATCCTACTTGGATGTCTTACGAGAATTTTCCTATCTTCCTGTCCTATTAATCCAGGCCTACTTGGTCCTGCTTCACTCTGCCTTGTTGCAACGTTTCGGAGAACTATTTGTCCTTCATCAGGCTTTACAGAGTGGCATCTTTAAGTTTCCTTTTTCTTTAGGTTTCACTTGAATGAGGTTCGAACACGGTCAATATTTTCCTTTTTAACTTCCACTTGAGGCTTTCTATTTTAGGTTTCCAGGATCTTCTGCTTGAGGCTTTTCCAATTGAGGTTTTCAGTGAGTCACGGTAAGTGCTGAGGTTAAGGTGAGGGATTTGGGCTGGGTAAGAGTGTCCCCGCCCCCCGTGGGGCCATCCAGAGGTCACACACGGCACTGGCTGGTTAGGGGAAGGGGAAAAAGAGCTGGCTAACGACTTACAAAGCTCTGCGTTAGCCAGTCTGGTGCACTGTCCTGTGATGCGCCTCCAGAGACCCCAGAAAGGCAAAAACACTCGCTCCTTGTTTGAGTTTTAAGCATTTCCCACATTTCCCATAATAAAAGACAAAAGTGCATTACCTTTGCCTTTGTTCAAAAAATTGGACTTCACGAATCCTTTAATGTCTGCATCCTACTTGGATGTCTTACGAGAATTTTCCTATCTTCCTGTCCTATTAATCCAGGCCTACTTGGTCCTGCTTCACTCTGCCTTGTTGCAACGTTTCGGAGAACTATTTGTCCTTCATCAGGCTTTACAGAGTGGCATCTTTAAGTTTCCTTTTTCTTTAGGTTTCACTTGAATGAGGTTCGAACACGGTCAATATTTTCCTTTTTAACTTCCACTTGAGGCTTTCTATTTTAGGTTTCCAGGATCTTCTGCTTGAGGCTTTTCCAATTGAGGTTTTCAGTGAGTCACGGTAAGTGCTGAGGTTAAGGTGAGGGATTTGGGCTGGGTAAGAGTGTCCCCGCCCCCCGTGGGGCCATCCAGAGGTCACACACGGCACTGGCTGGTTAGGGGAAGGGGAAAAAGAGCTGGCTAACGACTTACAAAGCTCTGCGTTAGCCAGTCTGGTGCACTGTCCTGTGATGCGCCTCCAGAGACCCCAGAAAGGCAAAAACACTCGCTCCTTGTTTGAGTTTTAAGCATTTCCCACATTTCCCATAATAAAAGACAAAAGTGCATTACCTTTGCCTTTGTTCAAAAAATTGGACTTCACGAATCCTTTAATGTCTGCATCCTACTTGGATGTCTTACGAGAATTTTCCTATCTTCCTGTCCTATTAATCCAGGCCTACTTGGTCCTGCTTCACTCTGCCTTGTTGCAACGTTTCGGAGAACTATTTGTCCTTCATCAGGCTTTACAGAGTGGCATCTTTAAGTTTCCTTTTTCTTTAGGTTTCACTTGAATGAGGTTCGAACACGGTCAATATTTTCCTTTTTAACTTCCACTTGAGGCTTTCTATTTTAGGTTTCCAGGATCTTCTGCTTGAGGCTTTTCCAATTGAGGTTTTCAGTGAGTCACGGTAAGTACTGAGGTTAAGGTGAGGGATTTGGGCTGGGTAAGAGTGTCCCCGCCCCCCGTGGGGCCATCCAGAGGTCACACACGGCACTGGCTGGTTAGGGGAAGGGGAAAAAGAGCTGGCTAACGACTTACAAAGCTCTGCGTTAGCCAGTCTGGTGCACTGTCCTGTGATGCGCCTCCAGAGTCCCCAGAAAGGCAAAAACACTCGCTCCTTGTTTGAGTTTTAAGCATTTCCCACATTTCCCATAATAAAAGACAAAAGTGCATTACCTTTGCCTTTGTTCAAAAAATTGGACTTCACGAATCCTTTAATGTCTGCATCCTACTTGGATGTCTTACGAGAATTTTCCTATCTTCCTGTCCTATTAATCCAGGCCTACTTGGTCCTGCTTCACTCTGCCTTGTTGCAACGTTTCGGAGAACTATTTGTCCTTCATCAGGCTTTACAGAGTGGCATCTTTAAGTTTCCTTTTTCTTTAGGTTTCACTTGAATGAGGTTCGAACACGGTCAATAATTAGGGTTAGGGGAAGGAAAAAAGAGCTGGCTAACGTCTTACAAAGCTCTGCGTTAGCCAGTCTGGTGCACTGTCCTGTGATGCGCCTCCAGAGTCCCCAGAAAGGCAAAAACACTCCCTCCTTGTTTGAGTTTTTAAGCATTTCCCACACTTCCCATCATAAAAAACAAAAGTGCATTACCTTTGCCTTTGTTCAAAAAATTGGACTTCACGAATCCTTTAATTTCTGCATCCTACTTGGATGTCTTACGATGAATTTTCCTATCTTCCTGTCCTATTAATCCAGGCCTACTTGGTCCTGCTTCACTCTGCCTTGTTGCAACGTTTCGGAGAACTATTTGTCCTTCATCAGGCTTTGCAGAGTGGCATCTTTAAGTGTCCTTTTTCTTTAGGTTTCACTTGAATGAGGTTCGAACACGGTCAATATTTTCCTTTTTAACTTCAGCTTGAGGCTGTTTATTTTAGGTTTCCAGGATTCTTCTGCTTGAGTCTTTTCCAATTGAGGATTTCAGTGAGTCACG
Source organism: Micropterus salmoides (assembly GCF_014851395.1). NCBI lineage: Eukaryota > Metazoa > Chordata > Actinopteri > Centrarchiformes > Centrarchidae > Micropterus > Micropterus salmoides. The sequence goes on from NW_024043492.1 coordinate 18,479, forward strand.
GTAAGTACTGAGGTTAAGGTGAGGGATTTGGGCTGGGTAAGAGTGTCTCCACCCCCGTGAGGCCCTCTAGAGGACACACACGGCGCTGGCTGGTTAGGGGAAGGAAAAAAGAGCTGGCTAACGTCTTACAAAGCTCTGCGTTAGCCAGTCTGGTGCACTGTCCTGTGATGCGCCTCCAGAGTCCCCAGAAAGGCAAAAACACTCCCTCCTTGTTTGAGTTTTTAAGCATTTCCCACACTTCCCATCATAAAAAACAAAAGTGCATTACCTTTGCCTTTGTTCAAAAAATTGGACTTCACGAATCCTTTAATTTCTGCATCCTACTTGGATGTCTTACGATGAATTTTCCTATCTTCCTGTCCTATTAATCCAGGCCTACTTGGTCCTGCTTCACTCTGCCTTGTTGCAACGTTTCGGAGAACTATTTGTCCTTCATCAGGCTTTGCAGAGTGGCATCTTTAAGTGTCCTTTTTCTTTAGGTTTCACTTGAATGAGGTTCGAACACGGTCAATATTTTCCTTTTTAACTTCAGCTTGAGGCTGTTTATTTTAGGTTTCCAGGATTCTTCTGCTTGAGTCTTTTCCAATTGAGGATTTCAGTGAGTCACGGTAAGTACTGAGGTTAAGGTGAGGGATTTGGGCTGGGTAAGAGTGTCTCCACCCCCGTGAGGCCCTCTAGAGGACACACACGGCGCTGGCTGGTTAGGGGAAGGAAAAAAGAGCTGGCTAACGTCTTACAAAGCTCTGCGTTAGCCAGTCTGGTGCACTGTCCTGTGATGCGCCTCCAGAGTCCCCAGAAAGGCAAAAACACTCCCTCCTTGTTTGAGTTTTTAAGCATTTCCCACACTTCCCATCATAAAAACACAAAGTGCATTACCTTTGCCTTTGTTCAAAAATTGGACTTCACGAATCCTTTAATTTCTGCATCCTACTTGGATGTCTTACGATGAATTTTCCTATCTTCCTGTCCTATTAATCCAGGCCTACTTGGTCCTGCTTCACTCTGCCTTGTTGCAACGTTTCGGAGAACTATTTGTCCTTCATCAGGCTTTGCAGAGTGGCATCTTTAAGTGTCCTTTTTCTTTAGGTTTCACTTGAATGAGGTTCGAACACGGTCAATATTTTCCTTTTTAACTTCAGCTTGAGGCTGTTTATTTTAGGTTTCCAGGATTCTTCTGCTTGAGTCTTTTCCAATTGAGGATTTCAGTGAGTCACGGTAAGTACTGAGGTTAAGGTGAGGGATTTGGGCTGGGTAAGAGTGTCTCCACCCCCGTGAGGCCCTCTAGAGGACACACGGCGCTGGCTGGTTAGGGGAAGGAAAAAGAGCTGGCTAACGTCTTACAAAGCTCTGCGTTAGCCAGTCTGGTGCACTGTCCTGTGATGCGCCTCCAGAGTCCCCAGAAAGGCAAAAACACTCCCTCCTTGTTTGAGTTTTAAGCATTTCCCACACTTCCCATCATAAAAACAAAAGTGCATTACCTTTGCCTTTGTTCAAAAATTGGACTTCACGAATCCTTTAATTTCTGCATCCTACTTGGATGTCTTACGATGAATTTTCCTATCTTCCTGTCCTATTAATCCAGGCCTACTTGGTCCTGCTTCACTCTGCCTTGTTGCAACGTTTCGGAGAACTATTTGTCCTTCATCAGGCTTTACAGAGTGGCATCTTTAAGTTTCCTTTTTCTTTAGGTTTGACTGATCTTCTGCTTGAGGCTTTTCTAATTGAGGTTTCCAGTGAGTCACGGTGAGTACTGAGGTTAAGGTGAGGGATTTGGGCTGGGTAAGAGTGTCTCCAGGGTTAGGGGGTTAGGAGGAGGGGAAAAGTCCCGGCTAACGAGTGTTAGCCAGACTGGTGCACGGTCCTGTGATATGCCCTCAGAGTCCCCAGAAAGTGAAAAGCACCTCCACACTCCACATTTTCCCTTTTAACAGACACAAAAGTGCATTACCTCTGCGCTGGTTCAAAAATTGGACTCCACGGGTCCTGTAGTTGTTGATTCTTTTCTCCTTAATTCAGGCCGACTTGGTCCTGCTTCACTCTGCCTTGTTGCAACGTTTCGGAGGGCGGCTTGTCCTTCATCAGGCATAACAGAGTGGTATCTTTAAATGTCCTTTTCCTTAGGTTTCCCTTTAATTTGGTTCCATCTTGAGGTAAGTGTTGTAATCTGCACCCTATTTGGGTGTCTGACGATTAAAATCCAATTTCTTAGTCTTCTCTTGCTTGAGGTTTCAATTTTATATTTCCAGTGGGTCACAATAATTGCTGATGTTAAGTTTAGGGGTTGCAGCTGGGTAAGGATGTCCTCACTCTCCAGGGAAAGCTCCAAAATGACACACACGGCACTGGCTGGTTAGGAGGAGGGGAAAAGTCCCGGCTACGAGTGTTAGCCAGACTGGTGCACGGTCCTGTGATATGCCCTCAGAGTCCCCAGAAAGTGAAAAGCACCTCCACACTCCACATTTTCCCTTTTAACAGACACAAAAGTGCATTACCTCTGCGCTGGTTCAAAAAATTGGACTCCACGGTCCTGTAGTTGTTGATTCTTTTCTCCTTAATTCAGGCCGACTTGGTCCTGCTTCACTCTGCCTTGTTGCAACGTTTCGGAGGGCGGCTTGTCCTTCATCAGGCATACAGAGTGGTATCTTTAAATGTCCTTTTCCTTAGGTTTCCCTTTAATTTGGTTCCATCTTGAGGTAAGTGTTGTAATCTGCACCCTATTTGGTGTCTGACGATTAAAATCCAATTTCTTAGTCTTCTCTTGCTTGAGGTTTCAATTTTATATTCCAGTGGGTCACATAATTGCTGATGTTAAGTTT
>NW_024043493.1:0-48678 GCF_014851395.1 Micropterus salmoides
ATTTCTTGAAGTTTCACTGATCTTGACATTGCGAAATGAACAATAGCACTATTTGTATTTGATGGACAATAGTCATCTTAAATTCATGCATTCCATAGAAGTTGACGACGGTCAATTAGACTCCAATGAGTTTTCTTGATGCAACTCATTTACACATGTGGCCTGCCATTGCAGCTCCATCAGGAGTACTTTAAAGCAATACAAGAAGCAGAGTTAGCACTGAATTTCTTCTCCAAATGGCACTTTCTGCTAAAAAGACCCCCAAGACACTTGTGAGAAAGCAAATCATACAGTCTCTCCAAAACTGTCATCTACATGTAGGGTTCATGTGAGAATTCCACCCCAACTCATATATATTTGTCTGCACTTCATTTGCAGAATGTGAACAAAACTGACGTGAATCTCTTACTGATCCTTTTAAATGACACAGTTCACACACCTGAAGATTCAGAGGTCAGCAAAACTGCCCCAACAAAAGCACTTACTGTATTGAGAAACAAAGTTAGTGTCTGTGTTCAGGTAATAATAAAGACTAATGGAGATGTTGATGAAAAACTCTGTTGCATTCAATCCCATCAGATTGACACCCAACTATAAAGTAATTTCAAAGCATTAAAAACACAGTTGCTTAAGTTAAGTGTATCACTCAATGAAATTTGTCTCTGAATTGTAGAAGTAATTTCTTCAAACAGCTCTGTGGAGTGGATTCAATCGAGGAACATGTCAGAACCAAGACAACCCCAAAGAGAAGCCTTATGAACACAATAATCACCATGGCTCTATTTGAGGTGATGGGGCTGATTCTCACAAATATGGCACCAAAAAATCCAGTTGCTTTTGTCATTTCACTGCCCCAACAAGGAGCACTTACTGAATTCAACAGTCAAGTCAATGCTCAAGTTAGGGTAATATTACTGACTGCTAACGTGTTCAAAGAGGATTCTTCACCCAGTAACAAATGATCTAGAATCATTGTTCTAATATATTCCTTATAGGGATCCTTAGACTTCAGAGGTCAGCAAACTACCCCAACAAAAGCACTTACTGAATTCATAACTCAGTCAGTGCTCGTGTTTGGGTGATGTTGGTGACAAAGTTATGGTGTAGCTGGTTATGTTAAAATGATGTGAAACTGACTGTGATATGTCTGTTGAAGAACTCACAACCAAGACAACCCAAAGAGAAGCACTTATGAACACAATAATCACCAGTGTCTCCATTTGAGGTGATCTGGGGCTGATTCTCACAAAATATGGCACCAAAAAATCCAGTTGCTTTTGTCATTTTCAACTGCCCCAACCAGTAGCACTTACTGAATTCAACAGTCAAGTCAATGCTCAAGTTAGGGTAATATTACTGACTGCTAAACGTGTTCAAAAGAGGATTCTTCACCCAGTAACAAATGATCTAGAATCATTGTTCTAATATTTCCTTATAGGGATCCTTAGACTTCAGAGGTCAGCAACACTACCCCAACAAAAGCACTTACTGAATTCATAACTCAAGTCAGTGCTTGTGTTTGGGTGATGTTGGTGACAAAGTTATGGTGTAGCTGGTTATGTTAAAATGATGTGAAACTGACTCTGTTGAAGAACTCACAACCAAGACAACCCCAAAGAGAAGCACTTATGAACACAAGAATCATCAGTGTCTCCATTTGAGGTGATCTGAACGTGATTTTAATGCCGTCTCTCTTCAGTTACAGTTTGTGGCTTTTGACATGTACAACCTCCCCAACAAGTAGCACTTACCTAATTCAGACAAAACTCAAAGCTCATGTTGGGCCAATATCACATACTTGCAGTGAGCAATCTTCCTCTCTTCTCCGTAGTCCAGATGTTTCTTTCTAGCATTTTCTGTGCTGTCTTTCCCAGTGGCAGCACAAGTGGTGTTTCTTGCACAGATCTGCCCATCTTAAATGTAGTTTGAAGCCATTGCCACCCAACTCCGCCTTCTTTTTCTTGAAGTTTCACTGATCTTGACATTGCGAAATGAACAATAGCACTATTTGTATTTGATGGACAACAGTCATCTTAATTCATGCATTCCATTAGAAGTTGACGAGCGGTCAATTAGACTCCAATGAGTTTTCTTGATGCAACTCATTTACACATGGTGGCCTGCCATTGCAGCTCCATCAGGAGTACTTTAAAGCAATACAAGAAGCAGAGTTAGCACTGAATTTCTTCTCCAAATGGCACTTTCTGCAAAAAGACCCCCAAGACAGCTTGTGAGAAAGCAAGAATCATTACATGTCTCCAAAAACTGTCATCTACATGTAGGGTTCATGTGAGAATTCCACCCCAACTCTATATATTTGTCTTGCACTTCATTTGCAGAATGTGAACAAAACTGACGTGAATCTCTTACTGATCCTTTTAAATGACACAGTTCACACACCTGAAGATTCAGAGGTCAGCAAAACTGCCCCAACAAAAGCACTTACTGTATTGAGAAGTTAGTGTCTGTGTTCAGGTAATAATAAAGACTAAATGGAGATGTTGATGAGAAAACTCTGTTGCATTCAATCCCATCAGATTGACAACCCAACTATAAAGTAATTTCAAAGCATTAAAAACACAGTTGCTTAAGTTAAAGTGTATCACTCAATGAAATTTGTCTCTGAATGTAGAAGTAATTTCTTCAAACAGCTCTGTGGAGTGGATTCAATCGAGGAACATGTCAGAACCAAGACAACCCCAAAGAGAAGCACTTATGAACACAATAATCACCAGTGGCTCTATTTGAGGTGATCTGGGGCTGATTCTCACAAAATATGGCACCAAAAAATCCAGTTGCTTTTGTCATTTTCAACTGCCCCAACAAGGAGCACTTACTGAATTCAACAGTCAAGTCAATGCTCAAGTTAGGGTAATATTACTGACTGCTAAACGTGTTCAAAAGAGGATTCTTCACCCAGTAACAAATGATCTAGAATCATTGTTCTAATATATTCCTTATAGGGATCCTTAGACTTCAGAGGTCAGCAACACTACCCCAACAAAAAGCACTTACTGAATTCATAACTCAAGTCAGTGCTTGTGTTTGGGTGATGTTGGTGACAAAGTTATGGTGTAGCTGGTTATGTTAAAATGATGTGAAACTGACTGTGATATGTGTGTTGAAGAACTCACAACCAAGACAACCCCAAAGAGAAGCACTTATGAACACAATAATCATCAGTGTCTCCATTTGAGGTGATCTGGGGCTGATTCTCACAAAATATGGCACCAAAAAATCCAGTTGCTTTTGTCATTTTCAACTGCCCCAACAAGAGCACTTACTGAATTCAACAGTCAAGTCAATGCTCAAGTTAGGGTAATATTACTGACTGCTAAACGTGTTCAAAAGAGGATTCTTCACCCAGTAACAAATGATCTAGAATCATTGTTCTAATATATTCCTTATAGGGATCCTTAGACTTCAGAGGTCAGCAACACTACCCCAACAAAAAGCACTTACTGAATTCATAACTCAAGTCAGTGCTTGTGTTTGGGTGATGTTGGTGACAAAGTTATGGTGTAGCTGGTTATGTTAAAATGATGTGAAACTGACTCTGTTGAAGAACTCACAACCAAGACAACCCCAAAGAGAAGCACTTATGAACACAAGAATCATCAGTGTCTCCATTTGAGGTGATCTGAACGTGATTTTAATGCCGTCTCTCTTCAGTTACAGTTTGTGGCTTTTGACATGTACAACCTCCCCAACAAGTAGCACTTACCTAATTCAGACAAAACTCAAAGCTCATGTTGGGCCAATATCACATACTTGCAGTGAGCAATCTTCCTCTCTTCTCCGTAGTCCAGATGTTTCTTTCTAGCATTTTCTGTGCTGTCTTTCCCAGTGGCAGCACAAGTGGTGTTTCTTGCACAGATCTGCCCATCTTAAATGTAGTTTGAAGCCATTGCCACCCAACTCCGCCTTCTTTTTCTTGAAGTTTCACTGATCTTGACATTGCGAAATGAACAATAGCACTATTTGTATTTGATGGACAACAGTCATCTTAAATTCATGCATTCCATTAGAAGTTGACGAGCGGTCAATTAGACTCCAATGAGTTTTCTTGATGCAACTCATTTACACATGGTGGCCTGCCATTGCAGCTCCATCAGGAGTACTTTAAAGCAATACAAAGAAGCAGAGTTAGCACTGAATTTCTTCTCCAAATGGCACTTTCTGCAAAAAGACCCCCAAGACAGCTTGTGAGAAAGCAAGAATCATTACATGTCTCCAAAAACTGTCATCTACATGTAGGGTTCATGTGAGAATTCCACCCCAACTCATATATTTGTCTTGCACTTCATTTGCAGAATGTGAACAAAACTGACGTGAATCTCTTACTGATCCTTTTAAATGACACAGTTCACACACCTGAAGATTCAGAGGTCAGCAAAACTGCCCCAACAAAAAGCACTTACTGTATTGAGAAACAAAGTTAGTGTCTGTGTTCAGGTAATAATAAAGACTAAATGGAGATGTTGATGAGAAAAACTCTGTTGCATTCAATCCCATCAGATTGACAACCCAACTATAAAGTAATTTCAAAGCATTAAAAACACAGTTGCTTAAGTTAAAGTGTATCACTCAATGAAATTTGTCTCTGAATGTAGAAGTAATTTCTTCAAACAGCTCTGTGGAGTGGATTCAATCAAGGAACATGTCAGAACCAAGACAACCCCAAAGAGAAGCACTTATGAACACAATAATCACCAGTGGCTCTATTTGAGGTGATCTGGGGCTGATTCTCACAAAATATGGCACCAAAAAATCCAGTTGCTTTTGTCATTTTCAACTGCCCCAACAAGGAGCACTTACTGAATTCAACAGTCAAGTCAATGCTCAAGTTAGGGTAATATTACTGACTGCTAAACGTGTTCAAAAGAGGATTCTTCACCCAGTAACAAATGATCTAGAATCATTGTTCTAATATATTCCTTATAGGGATCCTTAGACTTCAGAGGTCAGCAACACTACCCCAACAAAAAGCACTTACTGAATTCATAACTCAAGTCAGTGCTGTGTTTGGGTGATGTTGGTGACAAAGTTATGGTGTAGCTGGTTATGTTAAAATGATGTGAAACTGACTGTGATATGTCTGTTGAAGAACTCACAACCAAGACAACCCCAAAGAGAAGCACTTATGAACACAAGAATCATCAGTGTCTCCATTTGAGGTGATCTGGGGCTGATTCTCACAAAATATGGCACCAAAAAATCCAGTTGCTTTTGTCATTTCAACTGCCCCAACAAGGAGCACTTACTGAATTCAACAGTCAAGTCAATGCTCAAGTTAGGGTAATATTACTGACTGCTAAACGTGTTCAAAAGAGGATTCTTCACCCAGTAACAAATGATCTAGAATCATTGTTCTAATATATTCCTTATAGGGATCCTTAGACTTCAGAGGTCAGCAACACTACCCCAACAAAAAGCACTTACTGAATTCATAACTCAAGTCAGTGCTTGTGTTTGGGTGATGTTGGTGACAAAGTTATGGTGTAGCTGGTTATGTTAAAATGATGTGAAACTGACTCTGTTGAAGAACTCACAACCAAGACAACCCCAAAGAGAAGCACTTATGAACACAAGAATCATCAGTGTCTCCATTTGAGGTGATCTGAACGTGATTTTAATGCCGTCTCTCTTCAGTTACAGTTTGTGGCTTTTGACATGTACAACCTCCCCAACAAGTAGCACTTACCTAATTCAGACAAAACTCAAAGCTCATGTTGGGCCAATATCACATACTTGCAGTGAGCAATCTTCCTCTCTTCTCCGTAGTCCAGATGTTTCTTTCTAGCATTTTCTGTGCTGTCTTTCCCAGTGGCAGCACAAGTGGTGTTTCTTGCACAGATCTGCCCATCTTAAATGTAGTTTGAAGCCATTGCCACCCAACTCCGCCTTCTTTTTCTTGAAGTTTCACTGATCTTGACATTGCGAAATGAACAATAGCACTATTTGTATTTGATGGACAACAGTCATCTTAAATTCATGCATTCCATTAGAAGTTGACGAGCGGTCAATTAGACTCCAATGAGTTTTCTTGATGCAACTCATTTACACATGGTGGCCTGCCATTGCAGCTCCATCAGGAGTACTTTAAAGCAATACAAAGAAGCAGAGTTAGCACTGAATTTCTTCTCCAAATGGCACTTTCTGCAAAAAGACCCCCAAGACAGCTTGTGAGAAAGCAAGAATCATTACATGTCTCCAAAAACTGTCATCTACATGTAGGTTCATGTGAGAATTCCACCCCAACTCATATATATTTGTCTTGCACTTCATTTGCAGAATGTGAACAAAACTGACGTGAATCTCTTACTGATCCTTTTAAATGACACAGTTCACACACCTGAAGATTCAGAGGTCAGCAAAACTGCCCCAACAAAAAGCACTTACTGTATTGAGAAACAAAGTTAGTGTCTGTGTTCAGGTAATAATAAAGACTAAATGGAGATGTTGATGAGAAAACTCTGTTGCATTCAATCCCATCAGATTGACAACCCAACTATAAAGTAATTTCAAAGCATTAAAAACACAGTTGCTTAAGTTAAAGTGTATCACTCAATGAAATTTGTCTCTGAATTGTAGAAGTAATTTCTTCAAACAGCTCTGTGGAGTGGATTCAATCGAGGAACATGTCAGAACCAAGACAACCCCAAAGAGAAGCACTTATGAACACAATAATCACCAGTGGCTCTATTTGAGGTGATCTGGGGCTGATTCTCACAAAATATGGCACCAAAAAATCCAGTTGCTTTTGTCATTTTCAACTGCCCCAACAAGGAGCACTTACTGAATTCAACAGTCAAGTCAATGCTCAAGTTAGGGTAATATTACTGACTGCTAAACGTGTTCAAAAGAGGATTCTTCACCCAGTAACAAATGATCTAGAATCATTGTTCTAATATATTCCTTATAGGGATCCTTAGACTTCAGAGGTCAGCAACACTACCCCAACAAAAAGCACTTACTGAATTCATAACTCAAGTCAGTGCTTGTGTTTGGGTGATGTTGGTGACAAAGTTATGGTGTAGCTGGTTATGTTAAAATGATGTGAAACTGACTGTGATATGTCTGTTGAAGAACTCACAACCAAGACAACCCCAAAGAGAAGCACTTATGAACACAAGAATCATCAGTGTCTCCATTTGAGGTGATCTGAACGTGATTTTAATGCCGTCTCTCTTCAGTTACAGTTTGTGGCTTTTGACATGTACAACCTCCCCAACAAGTAGCACTTACCTAATTCAGACAAAACTCAAAGCTCATGTTGGGCCAATATCACATACTTGCAGTGAGCAATCTTCCTCTCTTCTCCGTAGTCCAGATGTTTCTTTCTAGCATTTTCTGTGCTGTCTTTCCCAGTGGCAGCACAAGTGGTGTTTCTTGCACAGATCTGCCCATCTTAAATGTAGTTTGAAGCCATTGCCACCCAACTCCGCCTTCTTTTTCTTGAAGTTTCACTGATCTTGACATTGCGAAATGAACAATAGCACTATTTGTATTTGATGGACAACAGTCATCTTAAATTCATGCATTCCATTAGAAGTTGACGAGCGGTCAATTAGACTCCAATGAGTTTTCTTGATGCAACTCATTTACACATGGTGGCCTGCCATTGCAGCTCCATCAGGAGTACTTTAAAGCAATACAAAGAAGCAGAGTTAGCACTGAATTTCTTCTCCAAATGGCACTTTCTGCAAAAAGACCCCCAAGACAGCTTGTGAGAAAGCAAGAATCATTACATGTCTCCAAAAACTGTCATCTACATGTAGGGTTCATGTGAGAATTCCACCCCAACTCATATATATTTGTCTTGCACTTCATTTGCAGAATGTGAACAAAACTGACGTGAATCTCTTACTGATCCTTTTAAATGACACAGTTCACACACCTGAAGATTCAGAGGTCAGCAAAACTGCCCCAACAAAAAGCACTTACTGTATTGAGAAACAAAGTTAGTGTCTGTGTTCAGGTAATAATAAAGACTAAATGGAGATGTTGATGAGAAAACCTCTGTTGCATTCAATCCCATCAGATTGACAACCCAACTATAAAGTAATTTCAAAGCATTAAAAAACACAGTTGCTTAAGTTAAAGTGTATCACTCAATGAAATTTGTCTCTGAATTGTAGAAGTAATTTCTTCAAACAGCTCTGTGGAGTGGATTCAATCGAGGAACATGTCAGAACCAAGACAACCCCAAAGAGAAGCACTTATGAACACAATAATCACCAGTGGCTCTATTTGAGGTGATCTGGGGCTGATTCTCACAAAATATGGCACCAAAAAATCCAGTTGCTTTTGTCATTTTCAACTGCCCCAACAAGGAGCACTTACTGAATTCAACAGTCAAGTCAATGCTCAAGTTAGGGTAATATTACTGACTGCTAAACGTGTTCAAAAGAGGATTCTTCACCCAGTAACAAATGATCTAGAATCATTGTTCTAATATATTCCTTATAGGGATCCTTAGACTTCAGAGGTCAGCAACACTACCCCAACAAAAAGCACTTACTGAATTCATAACTCAAGTCAGTGCTTGTGTTTGGGTGATGTTGGTGACAAAGTTATGGTGTAGCTGGTTATGTTAAAATGATGTGAAACTGACTCTGTTGAAGAACTCACAACCAAGACAACCCCAAAGAGAAGCACTTATGAACACAAGAATCATCAGTGTCTCCATTTGAGGTGATCTGAACGTGATTTTAATGCCGTCTCTCTTCAGTTACAGTTTGTGGCTTTTGACATGTACAACCTCCCCAACAAGTAGCACTTACCTAATTCAGACAAAACTCAAAGCTCATGTTGGGCCAATATCACATACTTGCAGTGAGCAATCTTCCTCTCTTCTCCGTAGTCCAGATGTTTCTTTCTAGCATTTTCTGTGCTGTCTTTCCCAGTGGCAGCACAAGTGGTGTTTCTTGCACAGATCTGCCCATCTTAAATGTAGTTTGAAGCCATTGCCACCCAACTCCGCCTTCTTTTTCTTGAAGTTTCACTGATCTTGACATTGCGAAATGAACAATAGCACTATTTGTATTTGATGGACAACAGTCATCTTAAATTCATGCATTCCATTAGAAGTTGACGAGCGGTCAATTAGACTCCAATGAGTTTTCTTGATGCAACTCATTTACACATGGTGGCCTGCCATTGCAGCTCCATCAGGAGTACTTTAAAGCAATACAAAGAAGCAGAGTTAGCACTGAATTTCTTCTCCAAATGGCACTTTCTGCAAAAAGACCCCCAAGACAGCTTGTGAGAAAGCAAGAATCATTACATGTCTCCAAAAACTGTCATCTACATGTAGGGTTCATGTGAGAATTCCACCCCAACTCATATATATTTGTCTTGCACTTCATTTGCAGAATGTGAACAAAACTGACGTGAATCTCTTACTGATCCTTTTAAATGACACAGTTCACACACCTGAAGATTCAGAGGTCAGCAAAACTGCCCCAACAAAAAGCACTTACTGTATTGAGAAACAAAGTTAGTGTCTGTGTTCAGGTAATAATAAAGACTAAATGGAGATGTTGATGAGAAAACTCTGTTGCATTCAATCCCATCAGATTGACAACCCAACTATAAAGTAATTTCAAAGCATTAAAAAACACAGTTGCTTAAGTTAAAGTGTATCACTCAATGAAATTTGTCTCTGAATTGTAGAAGTAATTTCTTCAAACAGCTCTGTGGAGTGGATTCAATCGAGGAACATGTCAGAACCAAGACAACCCCAAAGAGAAGCACTTATGAACACAATAATCACCAGTGGCTCTATTTGAGGTGATCTGGGGCTGATTCTCACAAAATATGGCACCAAAAAATCCAGTTGCTTTTGTCATTTCAACTGCCCCAACAAGGAGCACTTACTGAATTCAACAGTCAAGTCAATGCTCAAGTTAGGGTAATATTACTGACTGCTAAACGTGTTCAAAAGAGGATTCTTCACCCAGTAACAAATGATCTAGAATCATTGTTCTAATATATTCCTTATAGGGATCCTTAGACTTCAGAGGTCAGCAACACTACCCCAACAAAAAGCACTTACTGAATTCATAACTCAAGTCAGTGCTTGTGTTTGGGTGATGTTGGTGACAAAGTTATGGTGTAGCTGGTTATGTTAAAATGATGTGAAACTGACTGTGATTGTTGTTGAAGAACTCACAACCAAGACAACCCCAAAGAGAAGCACTTATGAACACAAGAATCATCAGTGTCTCCATTTGAGGTGATCTGGGGCTGATTCTCACAAAATATGGCACCAAAAAATCCAGTTGCTTTTGTCATTTCAACTTCCCCAACAAGTAGCACTTACTGAATTCAACAGTCAAGTCAATGCTCAAGTTAGGGTAATATTACTGACTGCTAAACGTGTTCAAAAGAGGATTCTTCACCCAGTAACAAATGATCTAGAATCATTGTTCTAATATATTCCTTATAGGGATCCTTAGACTTCAGAGGTCAGCAACACTACCCCAACAAAAAGCACTTACTGAATTCATAACTCAAGTCAGTGCTTGTGTTTGGGTGATGTTGGTGACAAAGTTATGGTGTAGCTGGTTATGTTAAAATGATGTGAAACTGACTCTGTTGAAGAACTCACAACCAAGACAACCCCAAAGAGAAGCACTTATGAACACAAGAATCATCAGTGTCTCCATTTGAGGTGATCTGAACGTGATTTTAATGCCGTCTCTCTTCAGTTACAGTTTGTGGCTTTTGACATGTACAACCTCCCCAACAAGTAGCACTTACCTAATTCAGACAAAACTCAAAGCTCATGTTGGGCCAATATCACATACTTGCAGTGAGCAATCTTCCTCTCTTCTCCGTAGTCCAGATGTTTCTTTCTAGCATTTTCTGTGCTGTCTTTCCCAGTGGCAGCACAAGTGGTGTTTCTTGCACAGATCTGCCCATCTTAAATGTAGTTTGAAGCCATTGCCACCCAACTCCGCCTTCTTTTTCTTGAAGTTTCACTGATCTTGACATTGCGAAATGAACAATAGCACTATTTGTATTTGATGGACAACAGTCATCTTAAATTCATGCATTCCATTAGAAGTTGACGAGCGGTCAATTAGACTCCAATGAGTTTTCTTGATGCAACTCATTTACACATGGTGGCCTGCCATTGCAGCTCCATCAGGAGTACTTTAAAGCAATACAAAGAAGCAGAGTTAGCACTGAATTTCTTCTCCAAATGGCACTTTCTGCAAAAAGACCCCCAAGACAGCTTGTGAGAAAGCAAGAATCATTACATGTCTCCAAAAACTGTCATCTACATGTAGGGTTCATGTGAGAATTCCACCCCAACTCATATATATTTGTCTTGCACTTCATTTGCAGAATGTGAACAAAACTGACGTGAATCTCTTACTGATCCTTTTAAATGACACAGTTCACACACCTGAAGATTCAGAGGTCAGCAAAACTGCCCCAACAAAAAGCACTTACTGTATTGAGAAACAAAGTTAGTGTCTGTGTTCAGGTAATAATAAAGACTAAATGGAGATGTTGATGAGAAAACTCTGTTGCATTCAATCCCATCAGATTGACAACCCAACTATAAAGTAATTTCAAAGCATTAAAAAACACAGTTGCTTAAGTTAAAGTGTATCACTCAATGAAATTTGTCTCTGAATTGTAGAAGTAATTTCTTCAAACAGCTCTGTGGAGTGGATTCAATCGAGGAACATGTCAGAACCAAGACAACCCCAAAGAGAAGCACTTATGAACACAATAATCACCAGTGGCTCTATTTGAGGTGATCTGGGGCTGATTCTCACAAAATATGGCACCAAAAAATCCAGTTGCTTTTGTCATTTTCAACTGCCCCAACAAGGAGCACTTACTGAATTCAACAGTCAAGTCAATGCTCAAGTTAGGGTAATATTACTGACTGCTAAACGTGTTCAAAAGAGGATTCTTCACCCAGTAACAAATGATCTAGAATCATTGTTCTAATATATTCCTTATAGGGATCCTTAGACTTCAGAGGTCAGCAACACTACCCCAACAAAAAGCACTTACTGAATTCATAACTCAAGTCAGTGCTTGTGTTTGGGTGATGTTGGTGACAAAGTTATGGTGTAGCTGGTTATGTTAAAATGATGTGAAACTGACTGTGATATGTCTGTTGAAGAACTCACAACCAAGACAACCCCAAAGAGAAGCACTTATGAACACAATAATCATCAGTGTCTCCATTTGAGGTGATCTGGGGCTGATTCTCACAAAATATGGCACCAAAAATCCAGTTGCTTTTGTCATTTCAACTTCCCCAACAAGGCACTTACTGAATTCAACAGTCAAGTCAATGCTCAAGTTAGGGTAATATTACTGACTGCTAAACGTGTTCAAAAGAGGATTCTTCACCCAGTAACAAATGATCTAGAATCATTGTTCTAATATATTCCTTATAGGGATCCTTAGACTTCAGAGGTCAGCAACACTACCCCAACAAAAAGCACTTACTGAATTCATAACTCAAGTCAGTGCTTGTGTTTGGGTGATGTTGGTGACAAAGTTATGGTGTAGCTGGTTATGTTAAAATGATGTGAAACTGACTCTGTTGAAGAACTCACAACCAAGACAACCCCAAAGAGAAGCACTTATGAACACAAGAATCATCAGTGTCTCCATTTGAGGTGATCTGAACGTGATTTTAATGCCGTCTCTCTTCAGTTACAGTTTGTGGCTTTTGACATGTACAACCTCCCCAACAAGTAGCACTTACCTAATTCAGACAAAACTCAAAGCTCATGTTGGGCCAATATCACATACTTGCAGTGAGCAATCTTCCTCTCTTCTCCGTAGTCCAGATGTTTCTTTCTAGCATTTTCTGTGCTGTCTTTCCCAGTGGCAGCACAAGTGGTGTTTCTTGCACAGATCTGCCCATCTTAAATGTAGTTTGAAGCCATTGCCACCCAACTCCGCCTTCTTTTTCTTGAAGTTTCACTGATCTTGACATTGCGAAATGAACAATAGCACTATTTGTATTTGATGGACAACAGTCATCTTAAATTCATGCATTCCATTAGAAGTTGACGAGCGGTCAATTAGACTCCAATGAGTTTTCTTGATGCAACTCATTTACACATGGTGGCCTGCCATTGCAGCTCCATCAGGAGTACTTTAAAGCAATACAAAGAAGCAGAGTTAGCACTGAATTTCTTCTCCAAATGGCACTTTCTGCAAAAAGACCCCCAAGACAGCTTGTGAGAAAGCAAGAATCATTACATGTCTCCAAAAACTGTCATCTACATGTAGGGTTCATGTGAGAATTCCACCCCAACTCATATATATTTGTCTTGCACTTCATTTGCAGAATGTGAACAAAACTGACGTGAATCTCTTACTGATCCTTTTAAATGACACAGTTCACACACCTGAAGATTCAGAGGTCAGCAAAACTGCCCCAACAAAAAGCACTTACTGTATTGAGAAACAAAGTTAGTGTCTGTGTTCAGGTAATAATAAAGACTAAATGGAGATGTTGATGAGAAAAACTCTGTTGCATTCAATCCCATCAGATTGACAACCCAACTATAAAGTAATTTCAAAGCATTAAAAAACACAGTTGCTTAAGTTAAAGTGTATCACTCAATGAAATTTGTCTCTGAATTGTAGAAGTAATTTCTTCAAACAGCTCTGTGGAGTGGATTCAATCAGGAACATGTCAGAACCAAGACAACCCCAAAGAGAAGCACTTATGAACACAATAATCACCAGTGGCTCTATTTGAGGTGATCTGGGGCTGATTCTCACAAAATATGGCACCAAAAAATCCAGTTGCTTTTGTCATTTTCAACTGCCCCAACAAGGAGCACTTACTGAATTCAACAGTCAAGTCAATGCTCAAGTTAGGGTAATATTACTGACTGCTAAACGTGTTCAAAAGAGGATTCTTCACCCAGTAACAAATGATCTAGAATCATTGTTCTAATATATTCCTTATAGGGATCCTTAGACTTCAGAGGTCAGCAACACTACCCCAACAAAAAGCACTTACTGAATTCATAACTCAAGTCAGTGCTTGTGTTTGGGTGATGTTGGTGACAAAGTTATGGTGTAGCTGGTTATGTTAAAATGATGTGAAACTGACTCTGTTGAAGAACTCACAACCAAGACAACCCCAAAGAGAAGCACTTATGAACACAAGAATCATCAGTGTCTCCATTTGAGGTGATCTGGGGCTGATTCTCACAAAATATGGCACCAAAAAATCCAGTTGCTTTTGTCATTTCAACTGCCCCAACAAGGAGCACTTACTGAATTCAACAGTCAAGTCAATGCTCAAGTTAGGGTAATATTACTGACTGCTAAACGTGTTCAAAAGAGGATTCTTCACCCAGTAACAAATGATCTAGAATCATTGTTCTAATATATTCCTTATAGGGATCCTTAGACTTCAGAGGTCAGCAACACTACCCCAACAAAAAGCACTTACTGAATTCATAACTCAAGTCAGTGCTTGTGTTTGGGTGATGTTGGTGACAAAGTTATGGTGTAGCTGGTTATGTTAAAATGATGTGAAACTGACTCTGTTGAAGAACTCACAACCAAGACAACCCCAAAGAGAAGCACTTATGAACACAAGAATCATCAGTGTCTCCATTTGAGGTGATCTGAACGTGATTTTAATGCCGTCTCTCTTCAGTTACAGTTTGTGGCTTTTGACATGTACAACCTCCCCAACAAGTAGCACTTACCTAATTCAGACAAAACTCAAAGCTCATGTTGGGCCAATATCACATACTTGCAGTGAGCAATCTTCCTCTCTTCTCCGTAGTCCAGATGTTTCTTTCTAGCATTTTCTGTGCTGTCTTTCCCAGTGGCAGCACAAGTGGTGTTTCTTGCACAGATCTGCCCATCTTAAATGTAGTTTGAAGCCATTGCCACCCAACTCCGCCTTCTTTTTCTTGAAGTTTCACTGATCTTGACATTGCGAAATGAACAATAGCACTATTTGTATTTGATGGACAACAGTCATCTTAAATTCATGCATTCCATTAGAAGTTGACGAGCGGTCAATTAGACTCCAATGAGTTTTCTTGATGCAACTCATTTACACATGGTGGCCTGCCATTGCAGCTCCATCAGGAGTACTTTAAAGCAATACAAAGAAGCAGAGTTAGCACTGAATTTCTTCTCCAAATGGCACTTTCTGCAAAAAGACCCCCAAGACAGCTTGTGAGAAAGCAAGAATCATTACATGTCTCCAAAAACTGTCATCTACATGTAGGGTTCATGTGAGAATTCCACCCCAACTCATATATATTGTCTTGCACTTCATTTGCAGAATGTGAACAAAACTGACGTGAATCTCTTACTGATCCTTTTAAATGACACAGTTCACACACCTGAAGATTCAGAGGTCAGCAAAACTGCCCCAACAAAAAGCACTTACTGTATTGAGAAACAAAGTTAGTGTCTGTGTTCAGGTAATAATAAAGACTAAATGGAGATGTTGATGAGAAAAACTCTGTTGCATTCAATCCCATCAGATTGACAACCCAACTATAAAGTAATTTCAAAGCATTAAAAAACACAGTTGCTTAAGTTAAAGTGTATCACTCAATGAAATTTGTCTCTGAATTGTAGAAGTAATTTCTTCAAACAGCTCTGTGGAGTGGATTCAATCAAGGAACATGTCAGAACCAAGACAACCCCAAAGAGAAGCACTTATGAACACAATAATCACCAGTGGCTCTATTTGAGGTGATCTGGGGCTGATTCTCACAAAATATGGCACCAAAAAATCCAGTTGCTTTTGTCATTTCAACTGCCCCAACAAGGAGCACTTACTGAATTCAACAGTCAAGTCAATGCTCAAGTTAGGGTAATATTACTGACTGCTAAACGTGTTCAAAAGAGGATTCTTCACCCAGTAACAAATGATCTAGAATCATTGTTCTAATATATTCCTTATAGGGATCCTTAGACTTCAGAGGTCAGCAACACTACCCCAACAAAAAGCACTTACTGAATTCATAACTCAAGTCAGTGCTTGTGTTTGGGTGATGTTGGTGACAAAGTTATGGTGTAGCTGGTTATGTTAAAATGATGTGAAACTGACTGTGATATGTGTGTTGAAGAACTCACAACCAAGACAACCCCAAAGAGAAGCACTTATGAACACAAGAATCATCAGTGTCTCCATTTGAGGTGATCTGGGGCTGATTCTCACAAAATATGGCACCAAAAAATCCAGTTGCTTTTGTCATTTTCAACTGCCCCAACAAGGAGCACTTACTGAATTCAACAGTCAAGTCAATGCTCAAGTTAGGGTAATATTACTGACTGCTAAACGTGTTCAAAAGAGGATTCTTCACCCAGTAACAAATGATCTAGAATCATTGTTCTAATATATTCCTTATAGGGATCCTTAGACTTCAGAGGTCAGCAACACTACCCCAACAAAAAGCACTTACTGAATTCATAACTCAAGTCAGTGCTTGTGTTTGGGTGATGTTGGTGACAAAGTTATGGTGTAGCTGGTTATGTTAAAATGATGTGAAACTGACTCTGTTGAAGAACTCACAACCAAGACAACCCCAAAGAGAAGCACTTATGAACACAAGAATCATCAGTGTCTCCATTTGAGGTGATCTGAACGTGATTTTAATGCCGTCTCTCTTCAGTTACAGTTTGTGGCTTTTGACATGTACAACCTCCCCAACAAGTAGCACTTACCTAATTCAGACAAAACTCAAAGCTCATGTTGGGCCAATATCACATACTTGCAGTGAGCAATCTTCCTCTCTTCTCCGTAGTCCAGATGTTTCTTTCTAGCATTTTCTGTGCTGTCTTTCCCAGTGGCAGCACAAGTGGTGTTTCTTGCACAGATCTGCCCATCTTAAATGTAGTTTGAAGCCATTGCCACCCAACTCCGCCTTCTTTTTCTTGAAGTTTCACTGATCTTGACATTGCGAAATGAACAATAGCACTATTTGTATTTGATGGACAACAGTCATCTTAAATTCATGCATTCCATTAGAAGTTGACGAGCGGTCAATTAGACTCCAATGAGTTTTCTTGATGCAACTCATTTACACATGGTGGCCTGCCATTGCAGCTCCATCAGGAGTACTTTAAAGCAATACAAAGAAGCAGAGTTAGCACTGAATTTCTTCTCCAAATGGCACTTTCTGCAAAAAGACCCCCAAGACAGCTTGTGAGAAAGCAAGAATCATTACATGTCTCCAAAAACTGTCATCTACATGTAGGGTTCATGTGAGAATTCCACCCCAACTCATATATTTGTCTTGCACTTCATTTGCAGAATGTGAACAAAACTGACGTGAATCTCTTACTGATCCTTTTAAATGACACAGTTCACACACCTGAAGATTCAGAGGTCAGCAAAACTGCCCCAACAAAAAGCACTTACTGTATTGAGAAACAAAGTTAGTGTCTGTGTTCAGGTAATAATAAAGACTAAATGGAGATGTTGATGAGAAAACTCTGTTGCATTCAATCCCATCAGATTGACAACCCAACTATAAAGTAATTTCAAAGCATTAAAAACACAGTTGCTTAAGTTAAAGTGTATCACTCAATGAAATTTGTCTCTGAATTGTAGAAGTAATTTCTTCAAACAGCTCTGTGGAGTGGATTCAATCAAGGAACATGTCAGAACCAAGACAACCCCAAAGAGAAGCACTTATGAACACAATAATCACCAGTGGCTCTATTTGAGGTGATCTGGGGCTGATTCTCACAAAATATGGCACCAAAAAATCCAGTTGCTTTTGTCATTTTCAACTGCCCCAACAAGGAGCACTTACTGAATTCAACAGTCAAGTCAATGCTCAAGTTAGGGTAATATTACTGACTGCTAAACGTGTTCAAAAGAGGATTCTTCACCCAGTAACAAATGATCTAGAATCATTGTTCTAATATATTCCTTATAGGGATCCTTAGACTTCAGAGGTCAGCAACACTACCCCAACAAAAAGCACTTACTGAATTCATAACTCAAGTCAGTGCTTGTGTTTGGGTGATGTTGGTGACAAAGTTATGGTGTAGCTGGTTATGTTAAAATGATGTGAAACTGACTCTGTTGAAGAACTCACAACCAAGACAACCCCAAAGAGAAGCACTTATGAACACAAGAATCATCAGTGTCTCCATTTGAGGTGATCTGGGGCTGATTCTCACAAAATATGGCACCAAAAAATCCAGTTGCTTTTGTCATTTTCAACTGCCCCAACAAGGAGCACTTACTGAATTCAACAGTCAAGTCAATGCTCAAGTTAGGGTAATATTACTGACTGCTAAACGTGTTCAAAAGAGGATTCTTCACCCAGTAACAAATGATCTAGAATCATTGTTCTAATATATTCCTTATAGGGATCCTTAGACTTCAGAGGTCAGCAACACTACCCCAACAAAAAGCACTTACTGAATTCATAACTCAAGTCAGTGCTTGTGTTTGGGTGATGTTGGTGACAAAGTTATGGTGTAGCTGGTTATGTTAAAATGATGTGAAACTGACTCTGTTGAAGAACTCACAACCAAGACAACCCCAAAGAGAAGCACTTATGAACACAAGAATCATCAGTGTCTCCATTTGAGGTGATCTGAACGTGATTTTAATGCCGTCTCTCTTCAGTTACAGTTTGTGGCTTTTGACATGTACAACCTCCCCAACAAGTAGCACTTACCTAATTCAGACAAAACTCAAAGCTCATGTTGGGCCAATATCACATACTTGCAGTGAGCAATCTTCCTCTCTTCTCCGTAGTCCAGATGTTTCTTTCTAGCATTTTCTGTGCTGTCTTTCCCAGTGGCAGCACAAGTGGTGTTTCTTGCACAGATCTGCCCATCTTAAATGTAGTTTGAAGCCATTGCCACCCAACTCCGCCTTCTTTTTCTTGAAGTTTCACTGATCTTGACATTGCGAAATGAACAATAGCACTATTTGTATTTGATGGACAACAGTCATCTTAAATTCATGCATTCCATTAGAAGTTGACGAGCGGTCAATTAGACTCCAATGAGTTTTCTTGATGCAACTCATTTACACATGGTGGCCTGCCATTGCAGCTCCATCAGGAGTACTTTAAAGCAATACAAAGAAGCAGAGTTAGCACTGAATTTCTTCTCCAAATGGCACTTTCTGCAAAAAGACCCCCAAGACAGCTTGTGAGAAAGCAAGAATCATTACATGTCTCCAAAAACTGTCATCTACATGTAGGGTTCATGTGAGAATTCCACCCCAACTCATATATTTGTCTTGCACTTCATTTGCAGAATGTGAACAAAACTGACGTGAATCTCTTACTGATCCTTTTAAATGACACAGTTCACACACCTGAAGATTCAGAGGTCAGCAAAACTGCCCCAACAAAAGCACTTACTGTATTGAGAAACAAAGTTAGTGTCTGTGTTCAGGTAATAATAAAGACTAAATGGAGATGTTGATGAGAAAAACTCTGTTGCATTCAATCCCATCAGATTGACAACCCAACTATAAAGTAATTTCAAAGCATTAAAAAACACAGTTGCTTAAGTTAAAGTGTATCACTCAATGAAATTTGTCTCTGAATGTAGAAGTAATTTCTTCAAACAGCTCTGTGGAGTGGATTCAATCAAGGAACATGTCAGAACCAAGACAACCCCAAAGAGAAGCACTTATGAACACAATAATCACCAGTGGCTCTATTTGAGGTGATCTGGGGCTGATTCTCACAAAATATGGCACCAAAAAATCCAGTTGCTTTTGTCATTTCAACTGCCCCAACAAGGCACTTACTGAATTCAACAGTCAAGTCAATGCTCAAGTTAGGGTAATATTACTGACTGCTAAACGTGTTCAAAAGAGGATTCTTCACCCAGTAACAAATGATCTAGAATCATTGTTCTAATATATTCCTTATAGGGATCCTTAGACTTCAGAGGTCAGCAACACTACCCCAACAAAAAGCACTTACTGAATTCATAACTCAAGTCAGTGCTGTGTTTGGGTGATGTTGGTGACAAAGTTATGGTGTAGCTGGTTATGTTAAAATGATGTGAAACTGACTGTGTTGAAGAACTCACAACCAAGACAACCCCAAGAGAAGCACTTATGAACACAATAATCACCAGTGTCTCCATTTGAGGTGATCTGGGGCTGATTCTCACAAAATATGGCACCAAAAAATCCAGTTGCTTTTGTCATTTTCAACTGCCCCAACAAGGAGCACTTACTGAATTCAACAGTCAAGTCAATGCTCAAGTTAGGGTAATATTACTGACTGCTAAACGTGTTCAAAAGAGGATTCTTCACCCAGTAACAAATGATCTAGAATCATTGTTCTAATATATTCCTTATAGGGATCCTTAGACTTCAGAGGTCAGCAACACTACCCCAACAAAAAGCACTTACTGAATTCATAACTCAAGTCAGTGCTTGTGTTGGGTGATGTTGGTGACAAAGTTATGGTGTAGCTGGTTATGTTAAAATGATGTGAAACTGACTGTGATATGTTGTTGAAGAACTCACAACCAAGACAACCCCAAAGAGAAGCACTTATGAACACAAGAATCACCAGTGGCTCTATTTGAGGTGATCTGGGGCTGATTCTCACAAAATGGCACCAAAAAATCCAGTTGCTTTTGTCATTGTCAACTGCCCCAACAAGGAGCACTTACTGAATTCAACAGTCAAGTCAATGCTCAAGTTAGGGTAATATTACTGACTGCTAAACGTGTTCAAAAGAGGATTCTTCACCCAGTAACAAATGATCTAGAATCATTGTTCTAATATTTCCTTATAGGGATCCTTAGACTTCAGAGGTCAGCAACACTACCCCAACAAAAAGCACTTACTGAATTCATAACTCAAGTCAGTGCTTGTGTTTGGGTGATGTTGTGACAAAGTTATGGTGTAGCTGGTTATGTTAAAATGATGTGAAACTGATCTGTTGAAGAACTCACAACCAAGACAACCCCAAAGAGAAGCACTTATGAACACAAGAATCATCAGTGTCTCCATTTGAGGTGATCTGGGGCTGATTCTCACAAAATATGGCACCAAAAAATCCAGTTGCTTTTGTCATTTTCAACTGCCCCAACAAGGAGCACTTACTGAATTCAACAGTCAAGTCAATGCTCAAGTTAGGGTAATATTACTGACTGCTAAACGTGTTCAAAAGAGGATTCTTCACCCAGTAACAAATGATCTAGAATCATTGTTCTAATATATTCCTTATAGGGATCCTTAGACTTCAGAGGTCAGCAACACTACCCCAACAAAAAGCACTTACTGAATTCATAACTCAAGTCAGTGCTTGTGTTTGGGTGATGTTGGTGACAAAGTTATGGTGTAGCTGGTTATGTTAAAATGATGTGAAACTGACTCTGTTGAAGAACTCACAACCAAGACAACCCCAAAGAGAAGCACTTATGAACACAAGAATCATCAGTGTCTCCATTTGAGGTGATCTGAACGTGATTTTAATGCCGTCTCTCTTCAGTTACAGTTTGTGGCTTTTGACATGTACAACCTCCCCAACAAGTAGCACTTACCTAATTCAGACAAAACTCAAAGCTCATGTTGGGCCAATATCACATACTTGCAGTGAGCAATCTTCCTCTCTTCTCCGTAGTCCAGATGTTTCTTTCTAGCATTTTCTGTGCTGTCTTTCCCAGTGGCAGCACAAGTGGTGTTTCTTGCACAGATCTGCCCATCTTAAATGTAGTTTGAAGCCATTGCCACCCAACTCCGCCTTCTTTTTCTTGAAGTTTCACTGATCTTGACATTGCGAAATGAACAATAGCGCTATTTGTATTTGATGGACAACAGTCATCTTAAATTCATGCATTCCATTAGAAGTTGACGTCAATTAGACTCCAATGAGTTTTCTTGATGCAACTCATTTACACATGGTGGCCTGCCATTGCAGCTCCATCAGGAGTACTTTAAAGCAATACAAAGAAGCAGAGTTAGCACTGAATTTCTTCTCCAAATGGCACTTTCTGCAAAAAGACCCCCAAGACAGCTTGTGAGAAAGCAAGAATCATTACATGTCTCCAAAACTGTCATCTACATATAGGGTTCATGTGAGAATTCCACCCCAACTCATATATATTTGTCTTGCACTTCATTTGCAGAATGTGAACAAAACTGACGTGAATCTCTTACTGATCCTTTTAAATGACACAGTTCACACACCTGAAGATTCAGAGGTCAGCAAAACTGCCCCAACAAAAAGCACTTACTGTATTGAGAAACAAAGTTAGTGTCTGTGTTCAGGTAATAATAAAGACTAAATGGAGATTTGATGAGAAAAACTCTGTTGCATTCAATCCCATCAGATTGACAACCCAACTATAAAGTAATTTCAAAGCATTAAAAAACACAGTTGCTTAAGTTAAAGTGTATCACTCAATGAAATTTGTCTCTGAATGTAGAAGTAATTTCTTCAAACAGCTCTGTGGAGTGGATTCAATCAAGGAACATGTCAGAACCAAGACAACCCCAAAGAGAAGCACTTATGAACACAATAATCACCAGTGGCTCTATTTGAGGTGATCTGGGGCTGATTCTCACAAAATATGGCACCAAAAAATCCAGTTGCTTTTGTCATTGTCAACTTCCCCAACAAGTAGCACTTACTGAATTCAACAGTCAAGTCAATGCTCAAGTTAGGGTAATATTACTGACTGCTAAACGTGTTCAAAAGAGGATTCTTCACCCAGTAACAAATGATCTAGAATCATTGTTCTAATATATTCCTTATAGGGATCCTTAGACTTCAGAGGTCAGCAACACTACCCCAACAAAAAGCACTTACTGAATTCATAACTCAAGTCAGTGCTTGTGTTTGGGTGATGTTGGTGACAAAGTTATGGTGTAGCTGGTTATGTTAAAATGATGTGAAACTGACTCTGTTGAAGAACTCACAACCAAGACAACCCCAAAGAGAAGCACTTATGAACACAATAATCACCAGTGGCTCCATTTGAGGTGATCTGGGGCTGATTCTCACAAAATATGGCACCAAAAAATCCAGTTGCTTTTGTCATTGTCAACTTCCCCAACAAGTAGCACTTACTGAATTCAACAGTCAAGTCAATGCTCAAGTTAGGGTAATATTACTGACTGCTAAACGTGTTCAAAAGAGGATTCTTCACCCAGTAACAAATGATCTAGAATCATTGTTCTAATATATTCCTTATAGGGATCCTTAGACTTCAGAGGTCAGCAACACTACCCCAACAAAAAGCACTTACTGAATTCATAACTCAAGTCAGTGCTTGTGTTTGGGTGATGTTGGTGACAAAGTTATGGTGTAGCTGGTTATGTTAAAATGATGTGAAACTGACTGTGATATGTGTGTGAAGAACTCACAACCAAGACAACCCCAAAGAGAAGCACTTATGAACACAAGAATCACCAGTGGCTCTATTTGAGGTGATCTGGGGCTGATTCTCACAAAATATGGCACCAAAAAATCCAGTTGCTTTTGTCATTGTCAACTTCCCCAACAAGTAGCACTTACTGAATTCAACAGTCAAGTCAATGCTCAAGTTAGGGTAATATTACTGACTGCTAAACGTGTTCAAAAGAGGATTCTTCACCCAGTAACAAATGATCTAGAATCATTGTTCTAATATATTCCTTATAGGGATCCTTAGACTTCAGAGGTCAGCAACACTACCCCAACAAAAAGCACTTACTGAATTCATAACTCAAGTCAGTGCTTGTGTTTGGTGATGTTGGTGACAAAGTTATGGTGTAGCTGGTTATGTTAAAATGATGTGAAACTGACTCTGTTGAAGAACTCACAACCAAGACAACCCCAAAGAGAAGCACTTATGAACACAAGAATCATCAGTGTCTCCATTTGAGGTGATCTGGGGCTGATTCTCACAAAATATGGCACCAAAAAATCCAGTTGCTTTTGTCATTTTCAACTGCCCCAACAAGGAGCACTTACTGAATTCAACAGTCAAGTCAATGCTCAAGTTAGGGTAATATTACTGACTGCTAAACGTGTTCAAAAGAGGATTCTTCACCCAGTAACAAATGATCTAGAATCATTGTTCTAATATATTCCTTATAGGGATCCTTAGACTTCAGAGGTCAGCAACACTACCCCAACAAAAAGCACTTACTGAATTCATAACTCAAGTCAGTGCTTGTGTTTGGGTGATGTTGGTGACAAAGTTATGGTGTAGCTGGTTATGTTAAAATGATGTGAAACTGACTCTGTTGAAGAACTCACAACCAAGACAACCCCAAAGAGAAGCACTTATGAACACAAGAATCATCAGTGTCTCCATTTGAGGTGATCTGGGGCTGATTCTCACAAAATATGGCACCAAAAAATCCAGTTGCTTTTGTCATTTTCAACTGCCCCAACAAGGAGCACTTACTGAATTCAACAGTCAAGTCAATGCTCAAGTTAGGGTAATATTACTGACTGCTAAACGTGTTCAAAAGAGGATTCTTCACCCAGTAACAAATGATCTAGAATCATTGTTCTAATATATTCCTTATAGGGATCCTTAGACTTCAGAGGTCAGCAACACTACCCCAACAAAAAGCACTTACTGAATTCATAACTCAAGTCAGTGCTTGTGTTTGGGTGATGTTGGTGACAAAGTTATGGTGTAGCTGGTTATGTTAAAATGATGTGAAACTGACTCTGTTGAAGAACTCACAACCAAGACAACCCCAAAGAGAAGCACTTATGAACACAAGAATCATCAGTGTCTCCATTTGAGGTGATCTGAACGTGATTTTAATGCCGTCTCTCTTCAGTTACAGTTTGTGGCTTTTGACATGTACAACCTCCCCAACAAGTAGCACTTACCTAATTCAGACAAAACTCAAAGCTCATGTTGGGCCAATATCACATACTTGCAGTGAGCAATCTTCCTCTCTTCTCCGTAGTCCAGATGTTTCTTTCTAGCATTTTCTGTGCTGTCTTTCCCAGTGGCAGCACAAGTGGTGTTTCTTGCACAGATCTGCCCATCTTAAATGTAGTTTGAAGCCATTGCCACCCAACTCCGCCTTCTTTTTCTTGAAGTTTCACTGATCTTGACATTGCGAAATGAACAATAGCACTATTTGTATTTGATGGACAACAGTCATCTTAAATTCATGCATTCCATTAGAAGTTGACGAGCGGTCAATTAGACTCCAATGAGTTTTCTTGATGCAACTCATTTACACATGGTGGCCTGCCATTGCAGCTCCATCAGGAGTACTTTAAAGCAATACAAAGAAGCAGAGTTAGCACTGAATTTCTTCTCCAAATGGCACTTTCTGCAAAAAGACCCCCAAGACAGCTTGTGAGAAAGCAAGAATCATTACATGTCTCCAAAAACTGTCATCTACATGTAGGGTTCATGTGAGAATTCCACCCCAACTCATATATATTTGTCTTGCACTTCATTTGCAGAATGTGAACAAAACTGACGTGAATCTCTTACTGATCCTTTTAAATGACACAGTTCACACACCTGAAGATTCAGAGGTCAGCAAAACTGCCCCAACAAAAAGCACTTACTGTATTGAGAAACAAAGTTAGTGTCTGTGTTCAGGTAATAATAAAGACTAAATGGAGATGTTGATGAGAAAACTCTGTTGCATTCAATCCCATCAGATTGACAACCCAACTATAAAGTAATTTCAAAGCATTAAAAAACACAGTTGCTTAAGTTAAAGTGTATCACTCAATGAAATTTGTCTCTGAATGTAGAAGTAATTTCTTCAAACAGCTCTGTGGAGTGGATTCAATCAAGGAACATGTCAGAACCAAGACAACCCCAAAGAGAAGCACTTATGAACACAATAATCACCAGTGGCTCTATTTGAGGTGATCTGGGGCTGATTCTCACAAAATATGGCACCAAAAAATCCAGTTGCTTTTGTCATTTTCAACTGCCCCAACAAGGAGCACTTACTGAATTCAACAGTCAAGTCAATGCTCAAGTTAGGGTAATATTACTGACTGCTAAACGTGTTCAAAAGAGGATTCTTCACCCAGTAACAAATGATCTAGAATCATTGTTCTAATATATTCCTTATAGGGATCCTTAGACTTCAGAGGTCAGCAACACTACCCCAACAAAAAGCACTTACTGAATTCATAACTCAAGTCAGTGCTTGTGTTTGGGTGATGTTGGTGACAAAGTTATGGTGTAGCTGGTTATGTTAAAATGATGTGAAACTGACTGTGATATGTCTGTTGAAGAACTCACAACCAAGACAACCCCAAAGAGAAGCACTTATGAACACAATAATCACCAGTGGCTCTATTTGAGGTGATCTGGGGCTGATTCTCACAAAATATGGCACCAAAAAATCCAGTTGCTTTTGTCATTTTCAACTGCCCCAACAAGGAGCACTTACTGAATTCAACAGTCAAGTCAATGCTCAAGTTAGGGTAATATTACTGACTGCTAAACGTGTTCAAAAGAGGATTCTTCACCCAGTAACAAATGATCTAGAATCATTGTTCTAATATTTCCTTATAGGGATCCTTAGACTTCAGAGGTCAGCAACACTACCCCAACAAAAAGCACTTACTGAATTCATAACTCAAGTCAGTGCTTGTGTTTGGGTGATGTTGGTGACAAAGTTATGGTGTAGCTGGTTATGTTAAAATGATGTGAAACTGACTGTGATATGTGTGTTGAAGAACTCACAACCAAGACAACCCCAAAGAGAAGCACTTATGAACACAATAATCATCAGTGTCTCTATTTGAGGTGATCTGGGGCTGATTCTCACAAAATATGGCACCAAAAAATCCAGTTGCTTTTGTCATTGTCAACTGCCCCAACAAGTAGCACTTACTGAATTCAACAGTCAAGTCAATGCTCAAGTTAGGGTAATATTACTGACTGCTAAACGTGTTCAAAAGAGGATTCTTCACCCAGTAACAAATGATCTAGAATCATTGTTCTAATATATTCCTTATAGGGATCCTTAGACTTCAGAGGTCAGCAACACTACCCCAACAAAAAGCACTTACTGAATTCATAACTCAAGTCAGTGCTTGTGTTTGGGTGATGTTGGTGACAAAGTTATGGTGTAGCTGGTTATGTTAAAATGATGTGAAACTGACTCTGTTGAAGAACTCACAACCAAGACAACCCCAAAGAGAAGCACTTATGAACACAAGAATCATCAGTGTCTCCATTTGAGGTGATCTGAACGTGATTTTAATGCCGTCTCTCTTCAGTTACAGTTTGTGGCTTTTGACATGTACAACCTCCCCAACAAGTAGCACTTACCTAATTCAGACAAAACTCAAAGCTCATGTTGGGCCAATATCACATACTTGCAGTGAGCAATCTTCCTCTCTTCTCCGTAGTCCAGATGTTTCTTTCTAGCATTTTCTGTGCTGTCTTTCCCAGTGGCAGCACAAGTGGTGTTTCTTGCACAGATCTGCCCATCTTAAATGTAGTTTGAAGCCATTGCCACCCAACTCCGCCTTCTTTTTCTTGAAGTTTCACTGATCTTGACATTGCGAAATGAACAATAGCACTATTTGTATTTGATGGACAACAGTCATCTTAAATTCATGCATTCCATTAGAAGTTGACGAGCGGTCAATTAGACTCCAATGAGTTTTCTTGATGCAACTCATTTACACATGGTGGCCTGCCATTGCAGCTCCATCAGGAGTACTTTAAAGCAATACAAAGAAGCAGAGTTAGCACTGAATTTCTTCTCCAAATGGCACTTTCTGCAAAAAGACCCCCAAGACAGCTTGTGAGAAAGCAAGAATCATTACATGTCTCCAAAAACTGTCATCTACATGTAGGGTTCATGTGAGAATTCCACCCCAACTCATATATATTGTCTTGCACTTCATTTGCAGAATGTGAACAAAACTGACGTGAATCTCTTACTGATCCTTTTAAATGACACAGTTCACACACCTGAAGATTCAGAGGTCAGCAAAACTGCCCCAACAAAAAGCACTTACTGTATTGAGAAACAAAGTTAGTGTCTGTGTTCAGGTAATAATAAAGACTAAATGGAGATGTTGATGAGAAAAACTCTGTTGCATTCAATCCCATCAGATTGACAACCCAACTATAAAGTAATTTCAAAGCATTAAAAAACACAGTTGCTTAAGTTAAAGTGTATCACTCAATGAAATTTGTCTCTGAATTGTAGAAGTAATTTCTTCAAACAGCTCTGTGGAGTGGATTCAATCAAGGAACATGTCAGAACCAAGACAACCCCAAAGAGAAGCACTTATGAACACAATAATCACCAGTGGCTCTATTTGAGGTGATCTGGGGCTGATTCTCACAAAATATGGCACCAAAAAATCCAGTTGCTTTTGTCATTTTCAACTGCCCCAACAAGGAGCACTTACTGAATTCAACAGTCAAGTCAATGCTCAAGTTAGGGTAATATTACTGACTGCTAAACGTGTTCAAAAGAGGATTCTTCACCCAGTAACAAATGATCTAGAATCATTGTTCTAATATATTCCTTATAGGGATCCTTAGACTTCAGAGGTCAGCAACACTACCCCAACAAAAAGCACTTACTGAATTCATAACTCAAGTCAGTGCTTGTGTTTGGGTGATGTTGGTGACAAAGTTATGGTGTAGCTGGTTATGTTAAAATGATGTGAAACTGACTGTGTTGAAGAACTCACAACCAAGACAACCCCAAAGAGAAGCACTTATGAACACAAGAATCATCAGTGTCTCCATTTGAGGTGATCTGGGGCTGATTCTCACAAAATATGGCACCAAAAAATCCAGTTGCTTTTGTCATTTTCAACTGCCCCAACAAGGAGCACTTACTGAATTCAACAGTCAAGTCAATGCTCAAGTTAGGGTAATATTACTGACTGCTAAACGTGTTCAAAAGAGGATTCTTCACCCAGTAACAAATGATCTAGAATCATTGTTCTAATATATTCCTTATAGGGATCCTTAGACTTCAGAGGTCAGCAACACTACCCCAACAAAAAGCACTTACTGAATTCATAACTCAAGTCAGTGCTTGTGTTTGGGTGATGTTGGTGACAAAGTTATGGTGTAGCTGGTTATGTTAAAATGATGTGAAACTGACTCTGTTGAAGAACTCACAACCAAGACAACCCCAAAGAGAAGCACTTATGAACACAAGAATCATCAGTGTCTCCATTTGAGGTGATCTGAACGTGATTTTAATGCCGTCTCTCTTCAGTTACAGTTTGTGGCTTTTGACATGTACAACCTCCCCAACAAGTAGCACTTACCTAATTCAGACAAAACTCAAAGCTCATGTTGGGCCAATATCACATACTTGCAGTGAGCAATCTTCCTCTCTTCTCCGTAGTCCAGATGTTTCTTTCTAGCATTTTCTGTGCTGTCTTTCCCAGTGGCAGCACAAGTGGTGTTTCTTGCACAGATCTGCCCATCTTAAATGTAGTTTGAAGCCATTGCCACCCAACTCCGCCTTCTTTTTCTTGAAGTTTCACTGATCTTGACATTGCGAAATGAACAATAGCACTATTTGTATTTGATGGACAACAGTCATCTTAAATTCATGCATTCCATTAGAAGTTGACGAGCGGTCAATTAGACTCCAATGAGTTTTCTTGATGCAACTCATTTACACATGGTGGCCTGCCATTGCAGCTCCATCAGGAGTACTTTAAAGCAATACAAAGAAGCAGAGTTAGCACTGAATTTCTTCTCCAAATGGCACTTTCTGCAAAAAGACCCCCAAGACAGCTTGTGAGAAAGCAAGAATCATTACATGTCTCCAAAAACTGTCATCTACATGTAGGGTTCATGTGAGAATTCCACCCCAACTCATATATATTTGTCTTGCACTTCATTTGCAGAATGTGAACAAAACTGACGTGAATCTCTTACTGATCCTTTTAAATGACACAGTTCACACACCTGAAGATTCAGAGGTCAGCAAAACTGCCCCAACAAAAAGCACTTACTGTATTGAGAAACAAAGTTAGTGTCTGTGTTCAGGTAATAATAAAGACTAAATGGAGATGTTGATGAGAAAAACTCTGTTGCATTCAATCCCATCAGATTGACAACCCAACTATAAAGTAATTTCAAAGCATTAAAAAACACAGTTGCTTAAGTTAAAGTGTATCACTCAATGAAATTTGTCTCTGAATGTAGAAGTAATTTCTTCAAACAGCTCTGTGGAGTGGATTCAATCAAGGAACATGTCAGAACCAAGACAACCCCAAAGAGAAGCACTTATGAACACAATAATCACCAGTGGCTCTATTTGAGGTGATCTGGGGCTGATTCTCACAAAATATGGCACCAAAAAATCCAGTTGCTTTTGTCATTTCAACTGCCCCAACAAGGAGCACTTACTGAATTCAACAGTCAAGTCAATGCTCAAGTTAGGGTAATATTACTGACTGCTAAACGTGTTCAAAAGAGGATTCTTCACCCAGTAACAAATGATCTAGAATCATTGTTCTAATATATTCCTTATAGGGATCCTTAGACTTCAGAGGTCAGCAACACTACCCCAACAAAAAGCACTTACTGAATTCATAACTCAAGTCAGTGCTTGTGTTTGGGTGATGTTGGTGACAAAGTTATGGTGTAGCTGGTTATGTTAAAATGATGTGAAACTGACTGTGATTGAAGAACTCACAACCAAGACAACCCCAAAGAGAAGCACTTATGAACACAATAATCACAGTGGCTCCATTTGAGGTGATCTGGGGCTGATTCTCACAAAATATGGCACCAAAAAATCCAGTTGCTTTTGTCATTTCAACTGCCCCAACAAGGAGCACTTACTGAATTCAACAGTCAAGTCAATGCTCAAGTTAGGGTAATATTACTGACTGCTAAACGTGTTCAAAAGAGGATTCTTCACCCAGTAACAAATGATCTAGAATCATTGTTCTAATATATTCCTTATAGGGATCCTTAGACTTCAGAGGTCAGCAACACTACCCCAACAAAAAGCACTTACTGAATTCATAACTCAAGTCAGTGCTTGTGTTTGGGTGATGTTGGTGACAAAGTTATGGTGTAGCTGGTTATGTTAAAATGATGTGAAACTGACTGTGATATGTGTGTTGAAGAACTCACAACCAAGACAACCCCAAAGAGAAGCACTTATGAACACAAGAATCAGTGGCTCTATTTGAGGTGATCTGGGGCTGATTCTCACAAAATATGGCACCAAAAAATCCAGTTGCTTTTGTCATTGTCAACTTCCCCAACAAGTAGCACTTACTGAATTCAACAGTCAAGTCAATGCTCAAGTTAGGGTAATATTACTGACTGCTAAACGTGTTCAAAAGAGGATTCTTCACCCAGTAACAAATGATCTAGAATCATTGTTCTAATATATTCCTTATAGGGATCCTTAGACTTCAGAGGTCAGCAACACTACCCCAACAAAAAGCACTTACTGAATTCATAACTCAAGTCAGTGCTTGTGTTTGGGTGATGTTGGTGACAAAGTTATGGTGTAGCTGGTTATGTTAAAATGATGTGAAACTGACTCTGTTGAAGAACTCACAACCAAGACAACCCCAAAGAGAAGCACTTATGAACACAAGAATCATCAGTGTCTCCATTTGAGGTGATCTGAACGTGATTTTAATGCCGTCTCTCTTCAGTTACAGTTTGTGGCTTTTGACATGTACAACCTCCCCAACAAGTAGCACTTACCTAATTCAGACAAAACTCAAAGCTCATGTTGGGCCAATATCACATACTTGCAGTGAGCAATCTTCCTCTCTTCTCCGTAGTCCAGATGTTTCTTTCTAGCATTTTCTGTGCTGTCTTTCCCAGTGGCAGCACAAGTGGTGTTTCTTGCACAGATCTGCCCATCTTAAATGTAGTTTGAAGCCATTGCCACCCAACTCCGCCTTCTTTTTCTTGAAGTTTCACTGATCTTGACATTGCGAAATGAACAATAGCACTATTTGTATTTGATGGACAACAGTCATCTTAAATTCATGCATTCCATTAGAAGTTGACGAGCGGTCAATTAGACTCCAATGAGTTTTCTTGATGCAACTCATTTACACATGGTGGCCTGCCATTGCAGCTCCATCAGGAGTACTTTAAAGCAATACAAAGAAGCAGAGTTAGCACTGAATTTCTTCTCCAAATGGCACTTTCTGCAAAAAGACCCCCAAGACAGCTTGTGAGAAAGCAAGAATCATTACATGTCTCCAAAAACTGTCATCTACATGTAGGGTTCATGTGAGAATTCCACCCCAACTCATATATATTTGTCTTGCACTTCATTTGCAGAATGTGAACAAAACTGACGTGAATCTCTTACTGATCCTTTTAAATGACACAGTTCACACACCTGAAGATTCAGAGGTCAGCAAAACTGCCCCAACAAAAAGCACTTACTGTATTGAGAAACAAAGTTAGTGTCTGTGTTCAGGTAATAATAAAGACTAAATGGAGATGTTGATGAGAAAACTCTGTTGCATTCAATCCCATCAGATTGACAACCCAACTATAAAGTAATTTCAAAGCATTAAAAAACACAGTTGCTTAAGTTAAAGTGTATCACTCAATGAAATTTGTCTCTGAATTGTAGAAGTAATTTCTTCAAACAGCTCTGTGGAGTGGATTCAATCAAGGAACATGTCAGAACCAAGACAACCCCAAAGAGAAGCACTTATGAACACAATAATCACCAGTGGCTCTATTTGAGGTGATCTGGGGCTGATTCTCACAAAATATGGCACCAAAAAATCCAGTTGCTTTTGTCATTTTCAACTGCCCCAACAAGGAGCACTTACTGAATTCAACAGTCAAGTCAATGCTCAAGTTAGGGTAATATTACTGACTGCTAAACGTGTTCAAAAGAGGATTCTTCACCCAGTAACAAATGATCTAGAATCATTGTTCTAATATATTCCTTATAGGGATCCTTAGACTTCAGAGGTCAGCAACACTACCCCAACAAAAAGCACTTACTGAATTCATAACTCAAGTCAGTGCTTGTGTTTGGGTGATGTTGGTGACAAAGTTATGGTGTAGCTGGTTATGTTAAAATGATGTGAAACTGACTGTGATATGTGTGTTGAAGAACTCACAACCAAGACAACCCCAAAGAGAAGCACTTATGAACACAAGAATCATCAGTGTCTCCATTTGAGGTGATCTGGGGCTGATTCTCACAAAATATGGCACCAAAAAATCCAGTTGCTTTTGTCATTTCAACTGCCCCAACAAGGAGCACTTACTGAATTCAACAGTCAAGTCAATGCTCAAGTTAGGGTAATATTACTGACTGCTAAACGTGTTCAAAAGAGGATTCTTCACCCAGTAACAAATGATCTAGAATCATTGTTCTAATATATTCCTTATAGGGATCCTTAGACTTCAGAGGTCAGCAACACTACCCCAACAAAAAGCACTTACTGAATTCATAACTCAAGTCAGTGCTTGTGTTTGGGTGATGTTGGTGACAAAGTTATGGTGTAGCTGGTTATGTTAAAATGATGTGAAACTGACTCTGTTGAAGAACTCACAACCAAGACAACCCCAAAGAGAAGCACTTATGAACACAAGAATCATCAGTGTCTCCATTTGAGGTGATCTGAACGTGATTTTAATGCCGTCTCTCTTCAGTTACAGTTTGTGGCTTTTGACATGTACAACCTCCCCAACAAGTAGCACTTACCTAATTCAGACAAAACTCAAAGCTCATGTTGGGCCAATATCACATACTTGCAGTGAGCAATCTTCCTCTCTTCTCCGTAGTCCAGATGTTTCTTTCTAGCATTTTCTGTGCTGTCTTTCCCAGTGGCAGCACAAGTGGTGTTTCTTGCACAGATCTGCCCATCTTAAATGTAGTTTGAAGCCATTGCCACCCAACTCCGCCTTCTTTTTCTTGAAGTTTCACTGATCTTGACATTGCGAAATGAACAATAGCACTATTTGTATTTGATGGACAACAGTCATCTTAAATTCATGCATTCCATTAGAAGTTGACGAGCGGTCAATTAGACTCCAATGAGTTTTCTTGATGCAACTCATTTACACATGGTGGCCTGCCATTGCAGCTCCATCAGGAGTACTTTAAAGCAATACAAAGAAGCAGAGTTAGCACTGAATTTCTTCTCCAAATGGCACTTTCTGCAAAAAGACCCCCAAGACAGCTTGTGAGAAAGCAAGAATCATTACATGTCTCCAAAAACTGTCATCTACATGTAGGGTTCATGTGAGAATTCCACCCCAACTCATATATATTTGTCTTGCACTTCATTTGCAGAATGTGAACAAAACTGACGTGAATCTCTTACTGATCCTTTTAAATGACACAGTTCACACACCTGAAGATTCAGAGGTCAGCAAAACTGCCCCAACAAAAAGCACTTACTGTATTGAGAAACAAAGTTAGTGTCTGTGTTCAGGTAATAATAAAGACTAAATGGAGATGTTGATGAGAAAACTCTGTTGCATTCAATCCCATCAGATTGACAACCCAACTATAAAGTAATTTCAAAGCATTAAAAAACACAGTTGCTTAAGTTAAAGTGTATCACTCAATGAAATTTGTCTCTGAATGTAGAAGTAATTTCTTCAAACAGCTCTGTGGAGTGGATTCAATCAAGGAACATGTCAGAACCAAGACAACCCCAAAGAGAAGCACTTATGAACACAATAATCACCAGTGGCTCTATTTGAGGTGATCTGGGGCTGATTCTCACAAAATATGGCACCAAAAAATCCAGTTGCTTTTGTCATTTTCAACTGCCCCAACAAGGAGCACTTACTGAATTCAACAGTCAAGTCAATGCTCAAGTTAGGGTAATATTACTGACTGCTAAACGTGTTCAAAAGAGGATTCTTCACCCAGTAACAAATGATCTAGAATCATTGTTCTAATATATTCCTTATAGGGATCCTTAGACTTCAGAGGTCAGCAACACTACCCCAACAAAAAGCACTTACTGAATTCATAACTCAAGTCAGTGCTTGTGTTTGGGTGATGTTGGTGACAAAGTTATGGTGTAGCTGGTTATGTTAAAATGATGTGAAACTGACTGTGTTGAAGAACTCACAACCAAGACAACCCCAAAGAGAAGCACTTATGAACACAAGAATCATCAGTGTCTCCATTTGAGGTGATCTGGGGCTGATTCTCACAAAATATGGCACCAAAAAATCCAGTTGCTTTTGTCATTTCAACTGCCCCAACAAGGAGCACTTACTGAATTCAACAGTCAAGTCAATGCTCAAGTTAGGGTAATATTACTGACTGCTAAACGTGTTCAAAAGAGGATTCTTCACCCAGTAACAAATGATCTAGAATCATTGTTCTAATATATTCCTTATAGGGATCCTTAGACTTCAGAGGTCAGCAACACTACCCCAACAAAAAGCACTTACTGAATTCATAACTCAAGTCAGTGCTTGTGTTTGGGTGATGTTGGTGACAAAGTTATGGTGTAGCTGGTTATGTTAAAATGATGTGAAACTGACTCTGTTGAAGAACTCACAACCAAGACAACCCCAAAGAGAAGCACTTATGAACACAAGAATCATCAGTGTCTCCATTTGAGGTGATCTGAACGTGATTTTAATGCCGTCTCTCTTCAGTTACAGTTTGTGGCTTTTGACATGTACAACCTCCCCAACAAGTAGCACTTACCTAATTCAGACAAAACTCAAAGCTCATGTTGGGCCAATATCACATACTTGCAGTGAGCAATCTTCCTCTCTTCTCCGTAGTCCAGATGTTTCTTTCTAGCATTTTCTGTGCTGTCTTTCCCAGTGGCAGCACAAGTGGTGTTTCTTGCACAGATCTGCCCATCTTAAATGTAGTTTGAAGCCATTGCCACCCAACTCCGCCTTCTTTTTCTTGAAGTTTCACTGATCTTGACATTGCGAAATGAACAATAGCACTATTTGTATTTGATGGACAACAGTCATCTTAAATTCATGCATTCCATTAGAAGTTGACGAGCGGTCAATTAGACTCCAATGAGTTTTCTTGATGCAACTCATTTACACATGGTGGCCTGCCATTGCAGCTCCATCAGGAGTACTTTAAAGCAATACAAAGAAGCAGAGTTAGCACTGAATTTCTTCTCCAAATGGCACTTTCTGCAAAAAGACCCCCAAGACAGCTTGTGAGAAAGCAAGAATCATTACATGTCTCCAAAAACTGTCATCTACATGTAGGGTTCATGTGAGAATTCCACCCCAACTCATATATATTTGTCTTGCACTTCATTTGCAGAATGTGAACAAAACTGACGTGAATCTCTTACTGATCCTTTTAAATGACACAGTTCACACACCTGAAGATTCAGAGGTCAGCAAAACTGCCCCAACAAAAAGCACTTACTGTATTGAGAAACAAAGTTAGTGTCTGTGTTCAGGTAATAATAAAGACTAAATGGAGATGTTGATGAGAAAAACTCTGTTGCATTCAATCCCATCAGATTGACAACCCAACTATAAAGTAATTTCAAAGCATTAAAAAACACAGTTGCTTAAGTTAAAGTGTATCACTCAATGAAATTTGTCTCTGAATTGTAGAAGTAATTTCTTCAAACAGCTCTGTGGAGTGGATTCAATCAAGGAACATGTCAGAACCAAGACAACCCCAAAGAGAAGCACTTATGAACACAATAATCACCAGTGGCTCTATTTGAGGTGATCTGGGGCTGATTCTCACAAAATATGGCACCAAAAAATCCAGTTGCTTTTGTCATTTTCAACTGCCCCAACAAGGAGCACTTACTGAATTCAACAGTCAAGTCAATGCTCAAGTTAGGGTAATATTACTGACTGCTAAACGTGTTCAAAAGAGGATTCTTCACCCAGTAACAAATGATCTAGAATCATTGTTCTAATATATTCCTTATAGGGATCCTTAGACTTCAGAGGTCAGCAACACTACCCCAACAAAAAGCACTTACTGAATTCATAACTCAAGTCAGTGCTTGTGTTTGGGTGATGTTGGTGACAAAGTTATGGTGTAGCTGGTTATGTTAAAATGATGTGAAACTGACTGTGATATGTTGTTGAAGAACTCACAACCAAGACAACCCCAAAGAGAAGCACTTATGAACACAAGAATCATCAGTGTCTCCATTTGAGGTGATCTGGGGCTGATTCTCACAAAATATGGCACCAAAAAATCCAGTTGCTTTTGTCATTTCAACTGCCCCAACAAGGAGCACTTACTGAATTCAACAGTCAAGTCAATGCTCAAGTTAGGGTAATATTACTGACTGCTAAACGTGTTCAAAAGAGGATTCTTCACCCAGTAACAAATGATCTAGAATCATTGTTCTAATATATTCCTTATAGGGATCCTTAGACTTCAGAGGTCAGCAACACTACCCCAACAAAAAGCACTTACTGAATTCATAACTCAAGTCAGTGCTTGTGTTTGGGTGATGTTGGTGACAAAGTTATGGTGTAGCTGGTTATGTTAAAATGATGTGAAACTGACTCTGTTGAAGAACTCACAACCAAGACAACCCCAAAGAGAAGCACTTATGAACACAAGAATCATCAGTGTCTCCATTTGAGGTGATCTGAACGTGATTTTAATGCCGTCTCTCTTCAGTTACAGTTTGTGGCTTTTGACATGTACAACCTCCCCAACAAGTAGCACTTACCTAATTCAGACAAAACTCAAAGCTCATGTTGGGCCAATATCACATACTTGCAGTGAGCAATCTTCCTCTCTTCTCCGTAGTCCAGATGTTTCTTTCTAGCATTTTCTGTGCTGTCTTTCCCAGTGGCAGCACAAGTGGTGTTTCTTGCACAGATCTGCCCATCTTAAATGTAGTTTGAAGCCATTGCCACCCAACTCCGCCTTCTTTTTCTTGAAGTTTCACTGATCTTGACATTGCGAAATGAACAATAGCACTATTTGTATTTGATGGACAACAGTCATCTTAAATTCATGCATTCCATTAGAAGTTGACGAGCGGTCAATTAGACTCCAATGAGTTTTCTTGATGCAACTCATTTACACATGGTGGCCTGCCATTGCAGCTCCATCAGGAGTACTTTAAAGCAATACAAAGAAGCAGAGTTAGCACTGAATTTCTTCTCCAAATGGCACTTTCTGCAAAAAGACCCCCAAGACAGCTTGTGAGAAAGCAAGAATCATTACATGTCTCCAAAA
This sequence comes from Micropterus salmoides, assembly GCF_014851395.1. Classification (NCBI taxonomy): domain Eukaryota; kingdom Metazoa; phylum Chordata; class Actinopteri; order Centrarchiformes; family Centrarchidae; genus Micropterus; species Micropterus salmoides. Next base: position 38,105 of record NW_024043493.1, read on the forward strand.
ACTGTCATCTACATGTAGGGTTCATGTGAGAATTCCACCCCAACTCATATATATTGTCTTGCACTTCATTTGCAGAATGTGAACAAAACTGACGTGAATCTCTTACTGATCCTTTTAAATGACACAGTTCACACACCTGAAGATTCAGAGGTCAGCAAAACTGCCCCAACAAAAAGCACTTACTGTATTGAGAAACAAAGTTAGTGTCTGTGTTCAGGTAATAATAAAGACTAAATGGAGATGTTGATGAGAAAAACTCTGTTGCATTCAATCCCATCAGATTGACAACCCAACTATAAAGTAATTTCAAAGCATTAAAAAACACAGTTGCTTAAGTTAAAGTGTATCACTCAATGAAATTTGTCTCTGAATTGTAGAAGTAATTTCTTCAAACAGCTCTGTGGAGTGGATTCAATCAAGGAACATGTCAGAACCAAGACAACCCCAAAGAGAAGCACTTATGAACACAATAATCACCAGTGGCTCTATTTGAGGTGATCTGGGGCTGATTCTCACAAAATATGGCACCAAAAAATCCAGTTGCTTTTGTCATTTTCAACTGCCCCAACAAGGAGCACTTACTGAATTCAACAGTCAAGTCAATGCTCAAGTTAGGGTAATATTACTGACTGCTAAACGTGTTCAAAAGAGGATTCTTCACCCAGTAACAAATGATCTAGAATCATTGTTCTAATATATTCCTTATAGGGATCCTTAGACTTCAGAGGTCAGCAACACTACCCCAACAAAAAGCACTTACTGAATTCATAACTCAAGTCAGTGCTTGTGTTTGGGTGATGTTGGTGACAAAGTTATGGTGTAGCTGGTTATGTTAAAATGATGTGAAACTGACTGTGATATGTTGTTGAAGAACTCACAACCAAGACAACCCCAAAGAGAAGCACTTATGAACACAAGAATCATCAGTGTCTCCATTTGAGGTGATCTGGGGCTGATTCTCACAAAATATGGCACCAAAAAATCCAGTTGCTTTTGTCATTTTCAACTGCCCCAACAAGGAGCACTTACTGAATTCAACAGTCAAGTCAATGCTCAAGTTAGGGTAATATTACTGACTGCTAAACGTGTTCAAAAGAGGATTCTTCACCCAGTAACAAATGATCTAGAATCATTGTTCTAATATATTCCTTATAGGGATCCTTAGACTTCAGAGGTCAGCAACACTACCCCAACAAAAAGCACTTACTGAATTCATAACTCAAGTCAGTGCTTGTGTTTGGGTGATGTTGGTGACAAAGTTATGGTGTAGCTGGTTATGTTAAAATGATGTGAAACTGACTCTGTTGAAGAACTCACAACCAAGACAACCCCAAAGAGAAGCACTTATGAACACAAGAATCATCAGTGTCTCCATTTGAGGTGATCTGAACGTGATTTTAATGCCGTCTCTCTTCAGTTACAGTTTGTGGCTTTTGACATGTACAACCTCCCCAACAAGTAGCACTTACCTAATTCAGACAAAACTCAAAGCTCATGTTGGGCCAATATCACATACTTGCAGTGAGCAATCTTCCTCTCTTCTCCGTAGTCCAGATGTTTCTTTCTAGCATTTTCTGTGCTGTCTTTCCCAGTGGCAGCACAAGTGGTGTTTCTTGCACAGATCTGCCCATCTTAAATGTAGTTTGAAGCCATTGCCACCCAACTCCGCCTTCTTTTTCTTGAAGTTTCACTGATCTTGACATTGCGAAATGAACAATAGCACTATTTGTATTTGATGGACAACAGTCATCTTAAATTCATGCATTCCATTAGAAGTTGACGAGCGGTCAATTAGACTCCAATGAGTTTTCTTGATGCAACTCATTTACACATGGTGGCCTGCCATTGCAGCTCCATCAGGAGTACTTTAAAGCAATACAAAGAAGCAGAGTTAGCACTGAATTTCTTCTCCAAATGGCACTTTCTGCAAAAAGACCCCCAAGACAGCTTGTGAGAAAGCAAGAATCATTACATGTCTCCAAAAACTGTCATCTACATGTAGGGTTCATGTGAGAATTCCACCCCAACTCATATATATTTGTCTTGCACTTCATTTGCAGAATGTGAACAAAACTGACGTGAATCTCTTACTGATCCTTTTAAATGACACAGTTCACACACCTGAAGATTCAGAGGTCAGCAAAACTGCCCCAACAAAAAGCACTTACTGTATTGAGAAACAAAGTTAGTGTCTGTGTTCAGGTAATAATAAAGACTAAATGGAGATGTTGATGAGAAAAACTCTGTTGCATTCAATCCCATCAGATTGACAACCCAACTATAAAGTAATTTCAAAGCATTAAAAAACACAGTTGCTTAAGTTAAAGTGTATCACTCAATGAAATTTGTCTCTGAATGTAGAAGTAATTTCTTCAAACAGCTCTGTGGAGTGGATTCAATCAAGGAACATGTCAGAACCAAGACAACCCCAAAGAGAAGCACTTATGAACACAATAATCACCAGTGGCTCTATTTGAGGTGATCTGGGGCTGATTCTCACAAAATATGGCACCAAAAAATCCAGTTGCTTTTGTCATTTTCAACTGCCCCAACAAGGAGCACTTACTGAATTCAACAGTCAAGTCAATGCTCAAGTTAGGGTAATATTACTGACTGCTAAACGTGTTCAAAAGAGGATTCTTCACCCAGTAACAAATGATCTAGAATCATTGTTCTAATATATTCCTTATAGGGATCCTTAGACTTCAGAGGTCAGCAACACTACCCCAACAAAAAGCACTTACTGAATTCATAACTCAAGTCAGTGCTTGTGTTTGGGTGATGTTGGTGACAAAGTTATGGTGTAGCTGGTTATGTTAAAATGATGTGAAACTGACTCTGTTGAAGAACTCACAACCAAGACAACCCCAAAGAGAAGCACTTATGAACACAAGAATCATCAGTGTCTCCATTTGAGGTGATCTGAACGTGATTTTAATGCCGTCTCTCTTCAGTTACAGTTTGTGGCTTTTGACATGTACAACCTCCCCAACAAGTAGCACTTACCTAATTCAGACAAAACTCAAAGCTCATGTTGGGCCAATATCACATACTTGCAGTGAGCAATCTTCCTCTCTTCTCCGTAGTCCAGATGTTTCTTTCTAGCATTTTCTGTGCTGTCTTTCCCAGTGGCAGCACAAGTGGTGTTTCTTGCACAGATCTGCCCATCTTAAATGTAGTTTGAAGCCATTGCCACCCAACTCCGCCTTCTTTTTCTTGAAGTTTCACTGATCTTGACATTGCGAAATGAACAATAGCACTATTTGTATTTGATGGACAACAGTCATCTTAAATTCATGCATTCCATTAGAAGTTGACGAGCGGTCAATTAGACTCCAATGAGTTTTCTTGATGCAACTCATTTACACATGGTGGCCTGCCATTGCAGCTCCATCAGGAGTACTTTAAAGCAATACAAAGAAGCAGAGTTAGCACTGAATTTCTTCTCCAAATGGCACTTTCTGCAAAAAGACCCCCAAGACAGCTTGTGAGAAAGCAAGAATCATTACATGTCTCCAAAAACTGTCATCTACATGTAGGGTTCATGTGAGAATTCCACCCCAACTCATATATATTTGTCTTGCACTTCATTTGCAGAATGTGAACAAAACTGACGTGAATCTCTTACTGATCCTTTTAAATGACACAGTTCACACACCTGAAGATTCAGAGGTCAGCAAAACTGCCCCAACAAAAAGCACTTACTGTATTGAGAAACAAAGTTAGTGTCTGTGTTCAGGTAATAATAAAGACTAAATGGAGATGTTGATGAGAAAAACTCTGTTGCATTCAATCCCATCAGATTGACAACCCAACTATAAAGTAATTTCAAAGCATTAAAAAACACAGTTGCTTAAGTTAAAGTGTATCACTCAATGAAATTTGTCTCTGAATGTAGAAGTAATTTCTTCAAACAGCTCTGTGGAGTGGATTCAATCAAGGAACATGTCAGAACCAAGACAACCCCAAAGAGAAGCACTTATGAACACAATAATCACCAGTGGCTCTATTTGAGGTGATCTGGGGCTGATTCTCACAAAATATGGCACCAAAAAATCCAGTTGCTTTTGTCATTTCAACTGCCCCAACAAGGAGCACTTACTGAATTCAACAGTCAAGTCAATGCTCAAGTTAGGGTAATATTACTGACTGCTAAACGTGTTCAAAAGAGGATTCTTCACCCAGTAACAAATGATCTAGAATCATTGTTCTAATATATTCCTTATAGGGATCCTTAGACTTCAGAGGTCAGCAACACTACCCCAACAAAAAGCACTTACTGAATTCATAACTCAAGTCAGTGCTTGTGTTTGGGTGATGTTGGTGACAAAGTTATGGTGTAGCTGGTTATGTTAAAATGATGTGAAACTGACTCTGTTGAAGAACTCACAACCAAGACAACCCCAAAGAGAAGCACTTATGAACACAAGATCATCAGTGTCTCCATTTGAGGTGATCTGGGGCTGATTCTCACAAAATATGGCACCAAAAAATCCAGTTGCTTTTGTCATTTCAACTGCCCCAACAAGGAGCACTTACTGAATTCAACAGTCAAGTCAATGCTCAAGTTAGGGTAATATTACTGACTGCTAAACGTGTTCAAAAGAGGATTCTTCACCCAGTAACAAATGATCTAGAATCATTGTTCTAATATATTCCTTATAGGGATCCTTAGACTTCAGAGGTCAGCAACACTACCCCAACAAAAAGCACTTACTGAATTCATAACTCAAGTCAGTGCTTGTGTTTGGGTGATGTTGGTGACAAAGTTATGGTGTAGCTGGTTATGTTAAAATGATGTGAAACTGACTGTGTGAAGAACTCACAACCAAGACAACCCCAAAGAGAAGCACTTATGAACACAAGAATCATCAGTGTCTCCATTTGAGGTGATCTGGGGCTGATTCTCACAAAATATGGCACCAAAAAATCCAGTTGCTTTTGTCATTTTCAACTGCCCCAACAAGTAGCACTTACTGAATTCAACAGTCAAGTCAATGCTCAAGTTAGGGTAATATTACTGACTGCTAAACGTGTTCAAAAGAGGATTCTTCACCCAGTAACAAATGATCTAGAATCATTGTTCTAATATATTCCTTATAGGGATCCTTAGACTTCAGAGGTCAGCAACACTACCCCAACAAAAGCACTTACTGAATTCATAACTCAAGTCAGTGCTTGTGTTTGGGTGATGTTGGTGACAAAGTTATGGTGTAGCTGGTTATGTTAAAATGATGTGAAACTGACTCTGTTGAAGAACTCACAACCAAGACAACCCCAAAGAGAAGCACTTATGAACACAAGAATCATCAGTGTCTCCATTTGAGGTGATCTGAACGTGATTTTAATGCGTCTCTCTTCAGTTACAGTTTGTGGCTTTTGACATGTACAACCTCCCCAACAAGTAGCACTTACCTAATTCAGACAAAACTCAAAGCTCATGTTGGGCCAATATCACATACTTGCAGTGAGCATCTTCCTCTCTTCTCCGTAGTCCAGATTTTCTTTCTAGCATTTTCTGTGCTGTCTTTCCCAGTGGCAGCACAAGTGGTGTTTCTTGCACAGATCTGCCCATCTTAAATGTAGTTTGAAGCCATTGCCACCCAACTCCGCCTTCTTTTTCTTGAAGTTTCACTGATCTTGACATTGCGAAATGAACAATAGCACTATTTGTATTTGATGGACACAGTCATCTTAAATTCATGCATTCCATTAGAAGTTGACGAGCGGTCAATTAGACTCCAATGAGTTTTCTTGATGCAACTCATTTACACATGGTGGCCTGCCATTGCAGCTCCATCAGGAGTACTTTAAAGCAATACGAAGCAGAGTTAGCACTGAATTTCTTCTCCAAATGGCACTTTCTGCAAAAAGACCCCCAAGACAGCTTGTGAGAAGCAAGAATCATTACATGTCTCCAAAAACTGTCATCTACATGTAGGGTTCATGTGAGAATTCCACCCCAACTCATATTATTTGTCTTGCACTTCATTTGCAGAATGTGAACAAAACTGACGTGAATCTCTTACTGATCCTTTTAAATGACACAGTTCACACACCTGAAGATTCAGAGGTCAGCAAAACTGCCCCAACAAAAGCACTTACTGTATTGAGAAACAAAGTTAGTGTCTGTGTTCAGGTAATAATAAGACTAAATGGAGATGTTGATGAGAAAAACTCTGTTGCATTCAATCCCATCAGATTGACAACCCAACTATAAAGTAATTTCAAAGCATTAAAAACACAGTTGCTTAAGTTAAAGTGTATCACTCAATGAAATTTGTCTCTGAATTAGAAGTAATTTCTTCAAACAGCTCTGTGGAGTGGATTCAATCAGGAACATGTCAGAACCAAGACAACCCCAAAGAGAAGCACTTATGAACACAATAATCACCAGTGGCTCTATTTGAGGTGATCTGGGGCTGATTCTCACAAAATATGGCACCAAAAATCCAGTTGCTTTTGTCATTGTCAACTGCCCCAACAAGAGCACTTACTGAATTCAACAGTCAAGTCAATGCTCAAGTTAGGGTAATATTACTGACTGCTAAACGTGTTCAAAAGAGGATTCTTCACCCAGTAACAAATGATCTAGAATCATTGTTCTAATATATTCCTTATAGGGATCCTTAGACTTCAGAGTCAGCAACACTACCCCAACAAAAAGCACTTACTGAATTCATAACTCAAGTCATGCTTGTGTTTGGGTGATGTTGGTGACAAAGTTATGGTGTAGCTGGTTATGTTAAAATGATGTGAAACTGACTCTGTTGAAGAACTCACAACCAAGACAACCCCAAAGAAGCACTTATGAACACAAGAATCATCAGTGTCTCCATTTGAGGTGATCTGGGGCTGATTCTCACAAAATATGGCACCAAAAAATCCAGTTGCTTTTGTCATTTCACTTCCCCAACAAGTAGCACTTACTGAATTCAACAGTCAAGTCAATGCTCAAGTTAGGGTAATATTACTGACTGCTAAACGTGTTCAAAGAGGATTCTTCACCCAGTAACAAATGATCTAGAATCATTGTTCTAATATATTCCTTATAGGGATCCTTAGACTTCAGAGGTCAGCAACACTACCCCAACAAAAGCACTTACTGAATTCATACTCAGTCAGTGCTTGTGTTTGGGTGATGTTGGTGACAAAGTTATGGTTAGCTGGTTATGTTAAAATGTGAAACTGACTCTGTTGAAGAACTCACAACCAAGACAACCCCAAAGAGAAGCACTTATGAACACAAGAATCATCAGTGTCTCCATTTGAGGTGATCTGAACGTGATTTTAATGCGTCTCTCTTCAGTTACAGTTTGTGGCTTTTGACATGTCCAACCTCCCCAACAAGTAGCACTTACCTAATTCAGACAAAACTCAAAGCTCATGTTGGGCCAATATCACATACTTGCAGTGAGCATCTTCCTCTCTTCTCCGTAGTCCAGATGTTTCTTTCTAGCATTTTCTGTGCTGTCTTTCCCAGTGGCAGCACAAGTGGTGTTTCTTGCACAGATCTGCCCATCTTAAATGTAGTTTGAAGCCATTGCCACCCAACTCCGCCTTCTTTTTCTTGAAGTTTCACTGATCTTGACATTGCGAAATGAACAATAGCACTATTTGTATTTGATGGACAAAGTCATCTTAAATTCATGCATTCCATTAGAAGTTGACGAGCGTCAATTAGACTCCAATGAGTTTTCTTGATGCACTCATTTACACATGGTGGCCTGCCATTGCAGCTCCATCAGAGTACTTTAAAGCAATACAAAGAAGCAGAGTTAGCACTGAATTTCTTCTCCAAATGGCACTTTCTGCAAAAAGACCCCCAAGACAGCTTGTGAGAAAGCAAGAATCATTACATGTCCTCCAAAAACTGTCATCTACATGTAGGGTTCATGTGAGAATTCCACCCCAACTCATATATTTTGTCTTGCACTTCATTTGCAGAATGTGAACAAAACTGACGTGAATCTCTTACTGATCCTTTTAAATGACACAGTTCCACACACCTGAAGATTCAGAGGTCAGCAAAACTGCCCCAACAAAAGCACTTACTGTATTGAGAAACAAAGTTATGTCTGTGTTCAGGTAATAATAAAGACTAAATGGAGATGTTGATGAGAAAACTCTGTTGCATTCAATCCCATCAGATTGACAACCCAACTATAAAGTAATTTCAAAGCATTAAAAAACACAGTTGCTTAAGTTAAAGTGTATCACTCAATGAAATTTGTCTCTGAAATTGAAGAATTTCTTCAAACAGCTCTGTGGAGTGGATTCAATCAAGGAACATGTCAGAACCAAGACAACCCCAAAGAGAAGCACTTATGAACACAATAATCACCAGTGGCTCTATTTGAGGTCTGGGGCTGATTCTCACAAATATGGCACCAAAAAATCCAGTTGCTTTTGTCATTTTCAACTGCCCCAACAAGGAGCACTTACTGAATTCAACAGTCAAGTCAATGCTCAAGTTAGGGTAATATTACTGACTGCTAAACGTGTTCAAAAGAGGATTCTTCACCCAGTAACAAATGATCTAGAATCATTGTTCTAATATATTCCTTATAGGGATCCTTAGACTTCAGAGGTCAGCAACACTACCCCAACAAAAGCACTTACTGAATTCATAACTCAAGTCAGTGCTTGTGTTTGGGTGATGTTGGTGACAAAGTTATGGTGTAGCTGGTTATGTTAAAATGATGTGAAACTGACTGTGATATGTCTGTTGAAGAACCAACACACCAAGACAACCCCAAAGAGAAGCACTTATGAACACAAAATCATCAGTGCTCATTTGAGGATCTGGGCTGATTCTCACAAAATGGCACCAAAAAATCCAGTTGCTTTTGTCATTTCAACTGCCCCAACAAGGAGCACTTACTGATTCAACAGTCAAGTCCTGCTCAAGTTAGGGTAATATACTGACTGCTAAACGTGTTCAAAAGAGGATTCTTCACCCATAACAAATGATCTAGAATCATTGTTCTAATATATTCCTTATAGGGATCCTTAGACTTCAGAGGTCAGCAACACTACCCCAACAAAAAGCACTTACTGAATTCATAACTCAAGTCATGCTTGTGTTTGGGTGATGTTGGTGACAAAGTTATGGTTTAGCTGGTTATGTTAAAATGATGTGAAACTGACTCTGTTGAAGAACTCACAACCAAGACAACCCCAAGAGAAGCCTTATGAACACAAGAATCATCAGTGTCTCCATTTGAGGTGATCTGAACGTGATTTTAATGCCGTCTCTCTTCAGTTTACAGTTTGTGGCTTTTGACATGTACAACCTCCCCAACAAGTAGCACTTACCTAATTCAGACAAAACTCAAAGCTCATGTTGGGCCAATATCACATACTTGCGTGAGCAATCTTCCTCTCTTCTCCGTAGTCCAGATGTTTTTCTTTCTAGCCTTTTCTGTGCTGTCTTTCCCAGTGGCAGCACAAGTGGTGTTTCTTCTTGCACAGATCTGCCCATCTTAAATGTATTTGAAGCCATTGCCACCCAACTCCGCCTTCTTTTTCTTGAAGTTTCACTGATCTTGACATTGCGAAATGAACATAGCACTATTTGTATTTGATGGACAACAGTCACTTCTTAAATTCATGCATTCCATTAGAAGTTGCGAGCGGTCCAATTAGACTCCAATGAGTTTTCTTGATGCAACTCATTTACACATGGTGGCCTGCCATTGCCTCCATCAGGAGTACTTTAAAGCAATACAAAGAAGCAGAGTTAGCACTGAATTTCTTCTCCAAATGGCACTTTCTGCAAAAAGACCCCAAGACAGCTTGTGAGAGCAAGAATCATTACATGTCTCCAAAACTGTCATCTACATGTAGGGTTCATGTGAGAATTCCACCCCAATCATATATTTTGTCTTGCACTTCATTTGCAGAATGTGAACAAAACTGACGTGAATCTCTTACTGATCCTTTTAAATGACACAGTTTCACACACCTGAAGATTTCAGAGGTCAGCAAACTGCCCCAACAAAAAGCACTTACTGTATTGAGAAACAAAGTTAGTGTCTGTGTTCAGGTAATAATAAGACTAAATGGAGATGTTGATGAAAAACTCTGTTGCATTCAATCCCTCAGATTGACAACCCAACTATAAGTAATTTCAAAGCATTAAAAACACAGTTGCTTAGTTAAAGTGTATCACTCAATGAAATTTGTCTCTGAATGTAGAAGTAATTTCTTCAAAAGCTCTGTGGAGTGGATTCAATCAAGGAACATGTCAGACCCAGACAACCCCAGAGAACACTTATGAAACAAGAATCACCAGTGTCTCTATTTGAGGTGATCTGGGGCTGATTCTCACAAAATATGGCACCAAAAATCCATTGCTTTTGTCATTTTCAACTGCCCCCAACAAGGAGCACTTACTGAATTCAACAGTCAAGTCAATGCTCAAGTTAGGGTAATAGTTACTGACTGCTAAACGTGTTCAAAAGAGTTCTTCACCCAGTACAATGATCTAGAATCATTGTTCTATATATTCCTTATAGGGATCCTTAGACTTCAGAGGTCAGCAACACTACCCCAACAAAAGCACTTACTGA
>NW_024043494.1:0-17195 GCF_014851395.1 Micropterus salmoides
ATCACCCAAACACGAGCACTGACTTGAGTATGAATTCAGTAAGTGCTTTTTGTGGGGTAGTGTTGCTGACCTCTGAAGTCTAAGGATCCCTATAAGGATATATTAGAACAATGATTCTAGATCATTTGTTACTGGGAAGAATCCTCTTTTGAACACGTTTAGCAGTCATTAATATTACCCTAACTTGAGCATTGACTTGACTGTTGAATTCAGTAAGTGCTCCTTGTTGGGGCAGTTGAAATGACAAACAAGCAACTGGATTTTTGGTGCCATATTTTGTGAGAATCAGCCCCAGATCACCTCAAATGAGCCACTGGTGATTATTGTTCATAAGTGCTCTCTTGGGTTGTCTTGGTTCTGACATGTTCCTTGATTGAATCCACTCCACAGAGCTGTTTGAAGAAATTACTTCTACAATTCAGAGACAAATTTCATTGAGTGATACACTTAACTTAAGCAACTGTGTTTTTAATGCTTTGAAATTACTTTATAGTTGGGTTGTCAATCTGATGGGATTGAATGCAACGAGTTTTTCTCATCAACATCTCCATTTAGTCTTTATTATTACCTGAACACAGACACTTTGTTCTCAATACAGTAAGTGCTTTTTGTGGGGCAGTTTTTGCTGACCTCGAATCTTCAGGTGTTGAACTGTGTCATTTAAAAGGATCATAAGAGATTCACGTCAGTTTTGTTCACATTCTGCAAATGAAGTGCAAGACAAATATATATGAGTTGGGGTGGAATTCTCACATGAACCCTACATGTAGATGACAGTTTTTGGAGACATGTATGATTCTTGCTTTCTCTCCAAGCTGTCTTGGGGTCTTTTTGCAGAAAGTGCCATTTGGAGAGAAATTCATGCTAACTCGCTTCTTTGTATTGCTTTAAAGTACTCCTGATGGAGCTGCAATGGCAGGCCACCATGTGTAAATGAGTTGCATCAAGAAAACTCATTGGAGTCTAATTGACCGCTCGTCAACTTCTAATGGAATGCATGATTTAAGATGACTGTTGTCCATCAAATACAAATAGTGCTATTGTTCATTTCGCAATGTCAAGATCAGTGAAACTTCAAGAAAAAGAAGGCGGAGTTGGGTGGCAATGGCTTCAAACTACATTAGATGGGCAGATCTGTGCAAGAAACACCACTTGTGCTGCCACTGGGAAAGACAGCACAGAAAATGCTAGAAAGAAACATCTGGACTACGGAGAAGAAGGAAGATTGCTCACTGCAAGTATGTGATATTGGCCCAACATGACTTTGAGTTTTGTCTGAATTAGGTAAGTGCTACTTGTTGGGGAGGTTGTACATGTCAAAAGCCACAACTGTAACTGAAGAGAACGGCATTAAAATCACGTTCAGATCACCTCAATGGAGACACTGATGATTCTTGTGTTCATAAGTGCTTCTCTTTGGGGTTGTCTTGGTTGTGAGTTCTTCAACAGAGTCGTTTCACATCATTTTAACATAACCGCTACACCATAACTTTGTCACCAACATCACCCAAACAAGCACTGACTTGAGTTATGAATTCAGTAAGTGCTTTTTTGTTGGTAGTGTTGCTGACCTCTGAAGTCTAAGGATCCCTATAAGGAATATATTAGAACAATGATTCTAGATCATTTGTTACTGGTGAAGAATCCTCTTTTGAACACGTTTAGCAGTCAGTAATATTACCCTAACTTGAGCATTGACTTGACTGTTGAATTCAGTAAGTGCTCCTTGTTGGGGCAGTTGAAATGACAAAAGCAACTGGATTTTTTGGTGCCATATTTTGTGAGAATCAGCCCCAGATCACCTCAAATGGAGACACTGATGATTCTTGTGTTCATAAGTGCTTCTCTTTGGGGTTGTCTTGGTTGTGAGTTCTTCAACACATATCACAGTCAGTTTCACATCATTTTAACATAACCAGCTACACCATAACTTTGTCACCAACATCACCCAAACACACACTGACTTGAGTTATGAATTCAGTAAGTGCTTTTTGTTGGGGTAGTGTTGCTGACCTCTGAAGTCTAAGGATCCCTATAAGGAATATATTAGAACAATGATTCTAGATCATTTGTTACTGGGTGAAGAATCCTCTTTTGAACACGTTTAGCAGTCAGTAATATTACCCTAACTTGAGCATTGACTTGACTGTTGAATTCAGTAAGTGCTCCTTGTTGGGGCAGTTGAAATGACAAAAGCAACTGGATTTTTTGGTGCCATATTTTGTGAGAATCAGCCCCAGATCACCTCAAATAGAGCCACTGGTGATTATTGTGTTCATAAGTGCTTCTCTTTGGGGTTGTCTTGGTTCTGACATGTTCCTTGATTGAATCCACTCCACAGAGCTGTTTGAAGAAATTACTTCTACATTCAGAGACAAATTTCATTGAGTGATACACTTTAACTTAAGCAACTGTGTTTTTTAATGCTTTGAAATTACTTTATAGTTGGGTTGTCAATCTGATGGGATTGAATGCAACAGAGTTTTTCTCATCAACATCTCCATTTAGTCTTTATTATTACCTGAACACAGACACTAACTTTGTTTCTCAATACAGTAAGTGCTTTTTGTTGGGGCAGTTTTGCTGACCTCTGAATCTTCAGGTGTGTGAACTGTGTCATTTAAAAGGATCAGTAAGAGATTCACGTCAGTTTTGTTCACATTCTGCAAATGAAGTGCAAGACAAATATATGAGTTGGGGTGGAATTCTCACATGAACCCTACATGTAGATGACAGTTTTTGGAGACATGTAATGATTCTTGCTTTCTCACAAGCTGTCTTGGGGGTCTTTTTCAGAAAGTGCCATTTGGAGAAGAAATTCAGTGCTAACTCTGCTTCTTTGTATTGCTTTAAAGTACTCCTGATGGAGCTGCAATGGCAGGCCACCATGTGTAAATGAGTTGCATCAAGAAAACTCATTGGAGTCTAATTGACCGCTCGTCAACTTCTAATGGAATGCATGAATTTAAGATGACTGTTGTCCATCAAATACAAATAGTGCTATTGTTCATTTCGCAATGTCAAGATCAGTGAAACTTCAAGAAAAAGAAGGCGGAGTTGGGTGGCAATGGCTTCAAACTACATTTAAGATGGGCAGATCTGTGCAAGAAACACCACTTGTGCTGCCACTGGGAAAGACAGCACAGAAAATGCTAGAAAGAAACATCTGGACTACGGAGAAGAGAGGAAGATTGCTCACTGCAAGTATGTGATATTGGCCCAACATGAGCTTTGAGTTTTGTCTGAATTAGGTAAGTGCTACTTGTTGGGGAGGTTGTACATGTCAAAAGCCACAAACTGTAACTGAAGAGAGACGGCATTAAAATCACGTTCAGATCACCTCAAATGGAGACACTGATGATTCTTGTGTTCATAAGTGCTTCTCTTTGGGGTTGTCTTGGTTGTGAGTTCTTCAACAGAGTCAGTTTCACATCATTTTAACATAACCAGCTACACCATAACTTTGTCACCAACATCACCCAAACACAAGCACTGACTTGAGTTATGAATTCAGTAAGTGCTTTTTGTTGGGGTAGTGTTGCTGACCTCTGAAGTCTAAGGATCCCTATAAGGAATATATTAGAACAATGATTCTAGATCATTTGTTACTGGGTGAAGAATCCTCTTTTGAACACGTTTAGCAGTCAGTAATATTACCCTAACTTGAGCATTGACTTGACTGTTGAATTCAGTAAGTGCTCCTTGTTGGGGCAGTTGAAATGACAAAAGCAACTGGATTTTTTGGTGCCATATTTTGTGAGAATCAGCCCCAGATCACCTCAAATGAGACACTGATGATTCTTGTGTTCATAAGTGCTTCTCTTTGGGGTTGTCTTGGTTGTGAGTTCTTCAACACATATCACAGTCAGTTTCACATCATTTTAACATAACCAGCTACACCATAACTTTGTCACCAACATCACCCAAACACAAGCACTGACTTGAGTTATGAATTCAGTAAGTGCTTTTTGTTGGGGTAGTGTTGCTGACCTCTGAAGTCTAAGGATCCCTATAAGGAATATATTAGAACAATGATTCTAGATCATTTGTTACTGGGTGAAGAATCCTCTTTTGAACACGTTTAGCAGTCAGTAATATTACCCTAACTTGAGCATTGACTTGACTGTTGAATTCAGTAAGTGCTCCTTGTTGGGGCAGTTGAAATGACAAAAGCAACTGGATTTTTTGGTGCCATATTTTGTGAGAATCAGCCCCAGATCACCTCAAATAGAGCCACTGGTGATTATTGTGTTCATAAGTGCTTCTCTTTGGGGTTGTCTTGGTTCTGACATGTTCCTTGATTGAATCCACTCCACAGAGCTGTTTGAAGAAATTACTTCTACATTCAGAGACAAATTTCATTGAGTGATACACTTTAACTTAAGCAACTGTGTTTTTTAATGCTTTGAAATTACTTTATAGTTGGGTTGTCAATCTGATGGGATTGAATGCAACAGAGTTTTCTCATCAACATCTCCATTTAGTCTTTATTATTACCTGAACACAGACACTAACTTTGTTTCTCAATACAGTAAGTGCTTTTTGTTGGGGCAGTTTTGCTGACCTCTGAATCTTCAGGTGTGTGAACTGTGTCATTTAAAAGGATCAGTAAGAGATTCACGTCAGTTTTGTTCACATTCTGCAAATGAAGTGCAAGACAAATATATGAGTTGGGGTGGAATTCTCACATGAACCCTACATGTAGATGACAGTTTTTGGAGACATGTAATGATTCTTGCTTTCTCACAAGCTGTCTTGGGGGTCTTTTTGCAGAAAGTGCCATTTGGAGAAGAAATTCAGTGCTAACTCTGCTTCTTTGTATTGCTTTAAAGTACTCCTGATGGAGCTGCAATGGCAGGCCACCATGTGTAAATGAGTTGCATCAAGAAAACTCATTGGAGTCTAATTGACCGCTCGTCAACTTCTAATGGAATGCATGAATTTAAGATGACTGTTGCCATCAATAGTGCTATTGTTCATTTCGCAATGTCAAGATCAGTGAAACTTCAAGAAAAAGAAGGCGGAGTTGGGTGGCAATGGCTTCAAACTACATTTAAGATGGGCAGATCTGTGCAAGAAACACCACTTGTGCTGCCACTGGGAAAGACAGCACAGAAAATGCTAGAAAGAAACATCTGGACTACGGAGAAGAGAGGAAGATTGCTCACTGCAAGTATGTGATATTGGCCCAACATGAGCTTTGAGTTTTGTCTGAATTAGGTAAGTGCTACTTGTTGGGGAGGTTGTACATGTCAAAAGCCACAAACTGTAACTGAAGAGAGACGGCATTAAAATCACGTTCAGATCACCTCAAATGGAGACACTGATGATTCTTGTGTTCATAAGTGCTTCTCTTTGGGGTTGTCTTGGTTGTGAGTTCTTCAACAGAGTCAGTTTCACATCATTTTAACATAACCAGCTACACCATAACTTTGTCACCAACATCACCCAAACACAAGCACTGACTTGAGTTATGAATTCAGTAAGTGCTTTTTGTTGGGGTAGTGTTGCTGACCTCTGAAGTCTAAGGATCCCTATAAGGAATATATTAGAACAATGATTCTAGATCATTTGTTACTGGGTGAAGAATCCTCTTTGAACACGTTTAGCAGTCAGTAATATTACCCTAACTTGAGCATTGACTTGACTGTTGAATTCAGTAAGTGCTACTTGTTGGGGAAGTTGAAATGACAAAAGCAACTGGATTTTTTGGTGCCATATTTTGTGAGAATCAGCCCCAGATCACCTCAAATAGAGCACTGATTATTGTGTTCATAAGTGCTTCTCTTTGGGGTTGTCTTGGTTGTGAGTTCTTCAACACATATCACAGTCAGTTTCACATCATTTTAACATAACCAGCTACACCATAACTTTGTCACCAACATCACCCAAACACAAGCACTGACTTGAGTTATGAATTCAGTAAGTGCTTTTTGTTGGGGTAGTGTTGCTGACCTCTGAAGTCTAAGGATCCCTATAAGGAATATTAGAACAATGATTCTAGATCATTTGTTACTGGGTGAAGAATCCTCTTTTGAACACGTTTAGCAGTCAGTAATATTACCCTAACTTGAGCATTGACTTGACTGTTGAATTCAGTAAGTGCTCCTTGTTGGGGCAGTTGAAAATGACAAAAGCAACTGGATTTTTTGGTGCCATATTTTGTGAGAATCAGCCCCAGATCACCTCAAATGGAGACACTGATGATTCTTGTGTTCATAAGTGCTTCTCTTTGGGGTTGTCTTGGTTGTGAGTTCTTCAACACACATATCACAGTCAGTTTCACATCATTTTAACATAACCAGCTACACCATAACTTTGTCACCAACATCACCCAAACACAAGCACTGACTTGAGTTATGAATTCAGTAAGTGCTTTTTGTTGGGGTAGTGTTGCTGACCTCTGAAGTCTAAGGATCCCTATAAGGAATATATTAGAACAATGATTCTAGATCATTTGTTACTGGGTGAAGAATCCTCTTTTGAACACGTTTAGCAGTCAGTAATATTACCCTAACTTGAGCATTGACTTGACTGTTGAATTCAGTAAGTGCTCCTTGTTGGGGCAGTTGAAATGACAAAAGCAACTGGATTTTTTGGTGCCATATTTTGTGAGAATCAGCCCCAGATCACCTCAAATAGAGCCACTGGTGATTATTGTGTTCATAAGTGCTTCTCTTTGGGGTTGTCTTGGTTCTGACATGTTCCTTGATTGAATCCACTCCACAGAGCTGTTTGAAGAAATTACTTCTACATTCAGAGACAAATTTCATTGAGTGATACACTTTAACTTAAGCAACTGTGTTTTTTAATGCTTTGAAATTACTTTATAGTTGGGTTGTCAATCTGATGGGATTGAATGCAACAGAGTTTTTCTCATCAACATCTCCATTTAGTCTTTATTATTACCTGAACACAGACACTAACTTTGTTTCTCAATACAGTAAGTGCTTTTTGTTGGGGCAGTTTTGCTGACCTCTGAATCTTCAGGTGTGTGAACTGTGTCATTTAAAAGGATCAGTAAGAGATTCACGTCAGTTTTGTTCACATTCTGCAAATGAAGTGCAAGACAAATATATGAGTTGGGGTGGAATTCTCACATGAACCCTACATGTAGATGACAGTTTTTGGAGACATGTAATGATTCTTGCTTTCTCACAAGCTGTCTTGGGGGTCTTTTTGCAGAAAGTGCCATTTGGAGAAGAAATTCAGTGCTAACTCTGCTTCTTTGTATTGCTTTAAAGTACTCCTGATGGAGCTGCAATGGCAGGCCACCATGTGTAAATGAGTTGCATCAAGAAAACTCATTGGAGTCTAATTGACCGCTCGTCAACTTCTAATGGAATGCATGAATTTAAGATGACTGTTGTCCATCAAATACAAATAGTGCTATTGTTCATTTCGCAATGTCAAGATCAGTGAAACTTCAAGAAAAAGAAGGCGGAGTTGGGTGGCAATGGCTTCAAACTACATTTAAGATGGGCAGATCTGTGCAAGAAACACCACTTGTGCTGCCACTGGGAAAGACAGCACAGAAAATGCTAGAAAGAAACATCTGGACTACGGAGAAGAGAGGAAGATTGCTCACTGCAAGTATGTGATATTGGCCCAACATGAGCTTTGAGTTTTGTCTGAATTAGGTAAGTGCTACTTGTTGGGGAGGTTGTACATGTCAAAAGCCACAAACTGTAACTGAAGAGAGACGGCATTAAAATCACGTTCAGATCACCTCAAATGGAGACACTGATGATTCTTGTGTTCATAAGTGCTTCTCTTTGGGGTTGTCTTGGTTGTGAGTTCTTCAACAGAGTCAGTTTCACATCATTTTAACATAACCAGCTACACCATAACTTTGTCACCAACATCACCCAAACACAAGCACTGACTTGAGTTATGAATTCAGTAAGTGCTTTTTGTTGGGGTAGTGTTGCTGACCTCTGAAGTCTAAGGATCCCTATAAGGAATATATTAGAACAATGATTCTAGATCATTTGTTACTGGGTGAAGAATCCTCTTTTGAACACGTTTAGCAGTCAGTAATATTACCCTAACTTGAGCATTGACTTGACTGTTGAATTCAGTAAGTGCTCCTTGTTGGGGCAGTTGAAAATGACAAAAGCAACTGGATTTTTTGGTGCCATATTTTGTGAGAATCAGCCCCAGATCACCTCAAATAGAGCCACTGGTGATTATTGTGTTCATAAGTGCTTCTCTTTGGGGTTGTCTTGGTTCTGACATGTTCCTTGATTGAATCCACTCCACAGAGCTGTTTGAAGAAATTACTTCTACATTTCAGAGACAAATTTCATTGAGTGATACACTTTAACTTAAGCAACTGTGTTTTTTAATGCTTTGAAATTACTTTATAGTTGGGTTGTCAATCTGATGGGATTGAATGCAACAGAGTTTTTCTCATCAACATCTCCATTTAGTCTTTATTATTACCTGAACACAGACACTAACTTTGTTTCTCAATACAGTAAGTGCTTTTTGTTGGGGCAGTTTTGCTGACCTCTGAATCTTCAGGTGTGTGAACTGTGTCATTTAAAAGGATCAGTAAGAGATTCACGTCAGTTTTGTTCACATTCTGCAAATGAAGTGCAAGACAAATATATATGAGTTGGGGTGGAATTCTCACATGAACCCTACATGTAGATGACAGTTTTTGGAGACATGTAATGATTCTTGCTTTCTCACAAGCTGTCTTGGGGGTCTTTTTGCAGAAAGTGCCATTTGGAGAAGAAATTCAGTGCTAACTCTGCTTCTTTGTATTGCTTTAAAGTACTCCTGATGGAGCTGCAATGGCAGGCCACCATGTGTAAATGAGTTGCATCAAGAAAACTCATTGGAGTCTAATTGACCGCTCGTCAACTTCTAATGGAATGCATGAATTTAAGATGACTGTTGTCCATCAAATACAAATAGTGCTATTGTTCATTTCGCAATGTCAAGATCAGTGAAACTTCAAGAAAAAGAAGGCGGAGTTGGGTGGCAATGGCTTCAAACTACATTTAAGATGGGCAGATCTGTGCAAGAAACACCACTTGTGCTGCCACTGGGAAAGACAGCACAGAAAATGCTAGAAAGAAACATCTGGACTACGGAGAAGAGAGGAAGATTGCTCACTGCAAGTATGTGATATTGGCCCAACATGAGCTTTGAGTTTTGTCTGAATTAGGTAAGTGCTACTTGTTGGGGAGGTTGTACATGTCAAAAGCCACAAACTGTAACTGAAGAGAGACGGCATTAAAATCACGTTCAGATCACCTCAAATGGAGACACTGATGATTCTTGTGTTCATAAGTGCTTCTCTTTGGGGTTGTCTTGGTTGTGAGTTCTTCAACAGAGTCAGTTTCACATCATTTTAACATAACCAGCTACACCATAACTTTGTCACCAACATCACCCAAACACAAGCACTGACTTGAGTTATGAATTCAGTAAGTGCTTTTTGTTGGGGTAGTGTTGCTGACCTCTGAAGTCTAAGGATCCCTATAAGGAATATATTAGAACAATGATTCTAGATCATTTGTTACTGGGTGAAGAATCCTCTTTTGAACACGTTTAGCAGTCAGTAATATTACCCTAACTTGAGCATTGACTTGACTGTTGAATTCAGTAAGTGCTCCTTGTTGGGGCAGTTGAAAATGACAAAAGCAACTGGATTTTTTGGTGCCATATTTTGTGAGAATCAGCCCCAGATCACCTCAAATAGAGCCACTGGTGATTATTGTGTTCATAAGTGCTTCTCTTTGGGGTTGTCTTGGTTCTGACATGTTCCTTGATTGAATCCACTCCACAGAGCTGTTTGAAGAAATTACTTCTACATTTCAGAGACAAATTTCATTGAGTGATACACTTTAACTTAAGCAACTGTGTTTTTTAATGCTTTGAAATTACTTTATAGTTGGGTTGTCAATCTGATGGGATTGAATGCAACAGAGTTTTTCTCATCAACATCTCCATTTAGTCTTTATTATTACCTGAACACAGACACTAACTTTGTTTCTCAATACAGTAAGTGCTTTTTGTTGGGGCAGTTTTGCTGACCTCTGAATCTTCAGGTGTGTGAACTGTGTCATTTAAAAGGATCAGTAAGAGATTCACGTCAGTTTTGTTCACATTCTGCAAATGAAGTGCAAGACAAATATATGAGTTGGGGTGGAATTCTCACATGAACCCTACATGTAGATGACAGTTTTTGGAGACATGTAATGATTCTTGCTTTCTCACAAGCTGTCTTGGGGGTCTTTTTGCAGAAAGTGCCATTTGGAGAAGAAATTCAGTGCTAACTCTGCTTCTTTGTATTGCTTTAAAGTACTCCTGATGGAGCTGCAATGGCAGGCCACCATGTGTAAATGAGTTGCATCAAGAAAACTCATTGGAGTCTAATTGACCGCTCGTCAACTTCTAATGGAATGCATGAATTTAAGATGACTGTTCCAAATACAAATGCTATTGTTCATTTCGCAATGTCAAGATCAGTGAAACTTCAAGAAAAAGAAGGCGGAGTTGGGTGGCAATGGCTTCAAACTACATTTAAGATGGGCAGATCTGTGCAAGAAACACCACTTGTGCTGCCACTGGGAAAGACAGCACAGAAAATGCTAGAAAGAAACATCTGGACTACGGAGAAGAGAGGAAGATTGCTCACTGCAAGTATGTGATATTGGCCCAACATGAGCTTTGAGTTTTGTCTGAATTAGGTAAGTGCTACTTGTTGGGGAGGTTGTACATGTCAAAAGCCACAAACTGTAACTGAAGAGAGACGGCATTAAAATCACGTTCAGATCACCTCAAATGGAGACACTGATGATTCTTGTGTTCATAAGTGCTTCTCTTTGGGGTTGTCTTGGTTGTGAGTTCTTCAACAGAGTCAGTTTCACATCATTTTAACATAACCAGCTAACCATAACTTTGTCACCAACATCACCCAAACACAAGCACTGACTTGAGTTATGAATTCAGTAAGTGCTTTTTGTTGGGGTAGTGTTGCTGACCTCTGAAGTCTAAGGATCCCTATAAGGAATATATTAGAACAATGATTCTAGATCATTTGTTACTGGGTGAAGAATCCTCTTTTGAACACGTTTAGCAGTCAGTAATATTACCCTAACTTGAGCATTGACTTGACTGTTGAATTCAGTAAGTGCTCCTTGTTGGGGCAGTTGAAATGACAAAAGCAACTGGATTTTTTGGTGCCATATTTTGTGAGAATCAGCCCCAGATCACCTCAAATAGACCACTGATTATTGTGTTCATAAGTGCTTCTCTTTGGGGTTGTCTTGGTTGTGAGTTCTTCAACAGACATATCACAGTCAGTTTCACATCATTTTAACATAACCAGCTACACCATAACTTTGTCACCAACATCACCCAACACAAGCACTGACTTGAGTTATGAATTCAGTAAGTGCTTTTTGTTGGGGTAGTGTTGCTGACCTCTGAAGTCTAAGGATCCCTATAAGGAATATATTAGAACAATGATTCTAGATCATTTGTTACTGGGTGAAGAATCCTCTTTTGAACACGTTTAGCAGTCAGTAATATTACCCTAACTTGAGCATTGACTTGACTGTTGAATTCAGTAAGTGCTCCTTGTTGGGGCAGTTGAAATGACAAAAGCAACTGGATTTTTTGGTGCCATATTTTGTGAGAATCAGCCCCAGATCACCTCAAATGGAGACACTGATGATTCTTGTGTTCATAAGTGCTTCTCTTTGGGGTTGTCTTGGTTGTGAGTTCTTCAACACACATATCACAGTCAGTTTCACATCATTTTAACATAACCGCTACACCATAACTTTGTCACCAACATCACCCAAACACGCACTGACTTGAGTTATGAATTCAGTAAGTGCTTTTTGTTGGGGTAGTGTTGCTGACCTCTGAAGTCTAAGGATCCCTATAAGGAATATATTAGAACAATGATTCTAGATCATTTGTTACTGGGTGAAGAATCCTCTTTTGAACACGTTTAGCAGTCAGTAATATTACCCTAACTTGAGCATTGACTTGACTGTTGAATTCAGTAAGTGCTCCTTGTTGGGGCAGTTGAAAATGACAAAAGCAACTGGATTTTTTGGTGCCATATTTTGTGAGAATCAGCCCCAGATCACCTCAAATAGAGCCACTGGTGATTATTGTGTTCATAAGTGCTTCTCTTTGGGTTGTCTTGGTTCTGACATGTTCCTTGATTGAATCCACTCCACAGAGCTGTTTGAAGAAATTACTTCTACATTTCAGAGACAAATTTCATTGAGTGATACACTTTAACTTAAGCAACTGTGTTTTTTAATGCTTTGAAATTACTTTATAGTTGGGTTGTCAATCTGATGGGATTGAATGCAACAGAGTTTTTCTCATCAACATCTCCATTTAGTCTTTATTATTACCTGAACACAGACACTAACTTTGTTTCTCAATACAGTAAGTGCTTTTTGTTGGGGAGTTTTGCTGACCTCTGAATCTTCAGGTGTGTGAACTGTGTCATTTAAAAGGATCAGTAAGAGATTCACGTCAGTTTTGTTCACATTCTGCAAATGAAGTGCAAGACATATATGAGTTGGGGTGGAATTCTCACATGAACCCTACATGTAGATGACAGTTTTTGGAGACATGTAATGATTCTTGCTTTCTCACAAGCTGTCTTGGGGGTCTTTTTGCAGAAAGTGCCATTTGGAGAAGAAATTCAGTGCTAACTCTGCTTCTTTGTATTGCTTTAAAGTACTCCTGATGGAGCTGCAATGGCAGGCCACCATGTGTAAATGAGTTGCATCAAGAAAACTCATTGGAGTCTAATTGACCGCTCGTCAACTTCTAATGGAATGCATGAATTTAAGATGACTGTTGTCCATCAAATACAAATAGTGCTATTGTTCATTTCGCAATGTCAAGATCAGTGAAACTTCAAGAAAAGAAGGCGGAGTTGGGTGGCAATGGCTTCAAACTACATTTAAGATGGGCAGATCTGTGCAAGAAACACCACTTGTGCTGCCACTGGGAAAGACAGCACAGAAAATGCTAGAAAGAAACATCTGGACTACGGAGAAGAGAGGAAGATTGCTCACTGCAAGTATGTGATATTGGCCCAACATGAGCTTTGAGTTTTGTCTGAATTAGGTAAGTGCTACTTGTTGGGGAGGTTGTACATGTCAAAAGCCACAAACTGTAACTGAAGAGAGACGGCATTAAAATCACGTTCAGATCACCTCAAATGGAGACACTGATGATTCTTGTGTTCATAAGTGCTTCTCTTTGGGGTTGTCTTGGTTGTGAGTTCTTCAACAGAGTCAGTTTCACATCATTTTAACATAACCAGCTACACCATAACTTTGTCACCAACATCACCCAAACACAGCACTGACTTGAGTTATGAATTCAGTAAGTGCTTTTTGTTGGGGTAGTGTTGCTGACCTCTGAAGTCTAAGGATCCCTATAAGGAATATATTAGAACAATGATTCTAGATCATTTGTTACTGGGTGAAGAATCCTCTTTTGAACACGTTTAGCAGTCAGTAATATTACCCTAACTTGAGCATTGACTTGACTGTTGAATTCAGTAAGTGCTCCTTGTTGGGGCAGTTGAAAATGACAAAAGCAACTGGATTTTTTGGTGCCATATTTTGAGAATCAGCCCCAGATCACCTCAAATAGAGCCACTGGTGATTATTGTGTTCATAAGTGCTTCTCTTTGGGTTGTCTTGGTTCTGACATGTTCCTTGATTGAATCCACTCCACAGAGCTGTTTGAAGAAATTACTTCTACATTTCAGAGACAAATTTCATTGAGTGATACACTTTAACTTAAGCAACTGTGTTTTTTAATGCTTTGAAATTACTTTATAGTTGGGTTGTCAATCTGATGGGATTGAATGCAACAGAGTTTTTCTCATCAACATCTCCATTTAGTCTTTATTATTACCTGAACACAGACACTAACTTTGTTTCTCAATACAGTAAGTGCTTTTTGTTGGGGCAGTTTTGCTGACCTCTGAATCTTCAGGTGTGTGAACTGTGTCATTTAAAAGGATCAGTAAGAGATTCACGTCAGTTTTGTTCACATTCTGCAAATGAAGTGCAAGACAAATATATGAGTTGGGGTGGAATTCTCACATGAACCCTACATGTAGATGACAGTTTTTGGAGACATGTAATGATTCTTGCTTTCTCACAAGCTGTCTTGGGGGTCTTTTTGCAGAAAGTGCCATTTGGAGAAGAAATTCAGTGCTAACTCTGCTTCTTTGTATTGCTTTAAAGTACTCCTGATGGAGCTGCAATGGCAGGCCACCATGTGTAAATGAGTTGCATCAAGAAAACTCATTGGAGTCTAATTGACCGCTCGTCAACTTCTAATGGAATGCATGAATTTAAGATGACTGTTGTCCATCAAATACAAATAGTGCTATTGTTCATTTCGCAATGTCAAGATCAGTGAAACTTCAAGAAAAGAAGGCGGAGTTGGGTGGCAATGGCTTCAAACTACATTTAAGATGGGCAGATCTGTGCAAGAAACACCACTTGTGCTGCCACTGGGAAAGACAGCACAGAAAATGCTAGAAAGAAACATCTGGACTACGGAGAAGAGAGGAAGATTGCTCACTGCAAGTATGTGATATTGGCCCAACATGAGCTTTGAGTTTTGTCTGAATTAGGTAAGTGCTACTTGTTGGGGAGGTTGTACATGTCAAAAGCCACAAACTGTAACTGAAGAGAGACGGCATTAAAATCACGTTCAGATCACCTCAAATGGAGACACTGATGATTCTTGTGTTCATAAGTGCTTCTCTTTGGGGTTGTCTTGGTTGTGAGTTCTTCAACAGATATCAGTCAGTTTCACATCATTTTAACATAACCAGCTACACCATAACTTTGTCACCAACATCACCCAAACACAAGCACTGACTTGAGTTATGAATTCAGTAAGTGCTTTTTGTTGGGGTAGTGTTGCTGACCTCTGAAGTCTAAGGATCCCTATAAGGAATATATTAGAACAATGATTCTAGATCATTTGTTACTGGGTGAAGAATCCTCTTTTGAACACGTTTAGCAGTCAGTATATTACCCTAACTTGAGCATTGACTTGACTGTTGAATTCAGTAAGTGCTCCTTGTTGGGGCAGTTGACAATGACAAAAGCAACTGGATTTTTTGGTGCCATATTTTGTGAGAATCAGCCCCAGATCACCTCAAATGGAGACACTGATGATTCTTGTGTTCATAAGTGCTTCTCTTTGGGGTTGTCTTGGTTGTGAGTTCTTCAACACACATATCACAGTCAGTTTCACATCATTTTAACATAACCAGCTACACCATAACTTTGTCACCAACATCACCCAAACACAGCACTGACTTGAGTTATGAATTCAGTAAGTGCTTTTTGTTGGGGTAGTGTTGCTGACCTCTGAAGTCTAAGGATCCCTATAAGGATATATTAGAACAATGATTCTAGATCATTTGTTACTGGGTGAAGAATCCTCTTTGAACACGTTTAGCAGTCATAATATACCCTAACTTGAGCATTGACTTGACTGTTGAATTCAGTAAGTGCTCCTTGTTGGGGCAGTTGAAATGACAAAAGCAACTGGATTTTTTGGTGCCATATTTTGTGAGAATCAGCCCCAGATCACCTCAAAAGAGCCACTGGATTATTGTGTTCATAAGTGCTTCTCTTTGGGGTTGTCTTGGTTCTGACATGTTCCTTGATTGAATCCACTCCACAGAGCTGTTTGAAGAAATTACTTCTACATTTCAGAGACAAATTTCATTGAGTGATACACTTTAACTTAAGCAACTGTGTTTTTAATGCTTTGAAATTACTTTATAGTTGGGTTGTCAATCTGATGGGATTGAATGCAACAGAGTTTTCTCATCAACATCTCCATTTAGTCTTTATTATTACCTGAACACAGACACTAACTTTGTTTCTCAATACAGTAAGTGCTTTTGTTGGGGCAGTTTTGCTGACCTCTGAATCTTCAGGTGTGTGAACTGTGTCATTTAAAAGGATCAGTAAGAGATTCACGTCAGTTTTGTTCACATTCTGCAAATGAAGTGCAAGACAATATATGATTGGGTGGAATTCTCACATGAACCCTACATGTAGATGACAGTTTTGGAGACATGTAATGATTCTTGCTTTCTCACAAGCTGTCTTGGGGGTCTTTTTCAGAAAGTGCCATTTGGAGAAGAAATTCAGTGCTAACTCTGCTTCTTTGTATTGCTTTAAAGTACTCCTGATGGAGCTGCAATGGCAGGCCACCATGTGTAAATGAGTTGCATCAAGAAACTCATTGGAGTCTAATTGACCGCTCGTCAACTTCTAATGGAATGCATGAATTTAAGATGACTGTCCATCAAATACAAATAGTGCTATTGTTCATTTCGCAATGTCAAGATCAGTGAAACTTCAAGAAAAAGAAGGCGGAGTTGGGTGGCAATGGCTTCAAACTACATTAAGATGGGCAGATCTGTGCAAGAAACACCACTTGTGCTGCCACTGGGAAAGACAGCACAGAAAATGCTAGAAAGAAACATCTGGACTACGGAGAAGAGAGGAAGATTGCTCACTGCAAGTATGTGATATTGGCCCAACATGAGCTTTGAGTTTTGTCTGAATTAGGTAAGTGCTACTTGTTGGGGAGGTTGTACATGTCAAAAGCCACAAACTGTAACTGAAGAGACGGCATTAAAATCACGTTCAGATCACCTCAAATGGAGACACTGATGATTCTTGTGTTCATAAGTGCTTCTCTTTGGGGTTGTCTTGGTTGTGAGTTCTTCAACAGAGTCAGTTTCACATCATTTTAACATAACCAGCTAACCATAACTTTGTCACCAACATCACCCAAACACAAGCACTGACTTGAGTTATGAATTCAGTAAGTGCTTTTTGTTGGGGTAGTGTTGCTGACCTCTGAAGTCTAAGGATCCCTATAGGAATATATTAGAACAATGATTCTAGATCATTTGTTACTGGGTGAAGAATCCTCTTTTGAACACGTTTAGCAGTCATAATATTACCCTAACTTGAGCATTGACTTGACTGTTGAATTCAGTAAGTGCTACTTGTTGGGGAAGTTGACAATGACAAAAGCACTGGATTTTTGGTGCCATATTTTGTGAGAATCAGCCCCAGATCACCTCAAATGAGACACTGATGATTCTTGTGTTCATAAGTGCTTCTCTTTGGGGTTCT
>NW_024043495.1:0-39601 GCF_014851395.1 Micropterus salmoides
AAAGTGTGTAACTTCTCTTCGTGTCTTCCTTCTGTACCTTATTTATTAAAGAAGAACAATAAAACTAATAAAAACTGTTCTGTTCAGATTGTTTTGTGGTGGAAATTTTGAACACACTCGTAATTTGAAAAGCTAGAATTTGAAACAAACAAGCCATCGTTTTCTGGGCTCAGAAACTGTGCGGACTTGGCGGTTGGCATAAACTGGTTTGTGACTGGATCAGAATGGCAACTCAGGAAGCAGAGGAAGATGGTGAAATGGGCTTTGGCGACTGGACTCTAGTTGTACAGGATAGGAGAGGTAGGCTGGTTCTCGAGTCAAGGAAGGAAACGTAGTTTGGAAGACAAAACAGCTCAGATGAAGCCGGTGGGGAAATGTGTGCCGAAAAGGGCTATGAGAGGAATTTAGAAAAGAAGACGAGCATGTTGGTTTAAGTCTAGCGGTGTCTAGGGAATTAAAAAAGAAGCTAGAGATTGTGGACAGGGGAAAGATTTTGAGGCTGTGTTGGTAAATGCAAACGGAGGAACAGCCAGACTCTGTCTCCCCATCCACCCTGAAGCACTTTGCTGATCAGCTGTCTCCGGTGTTCACAGCCATTTTTAACACCTCACTGGAGACGTGCCATGTGCCAGCCTGCTTCAAAGCCTCCACCCTCATCCCTGTCCCCAAGAAACCAAGGACCACAGGATTAAACGACTACAGATCCGTCGCACTGACCTCTGTGGTTATGAAGTCCTTTGAGCGCCTTGTGTTGTCCTACCTAAAATCATCACAGACCCACTCCTGGACCCCCTGCAGTTCGCCTACAGAGCCAACAGGTCTGTAGATGATGCGGT
This sequence comes from Micropterus salmoides, assembly GCF_014851395.1. Taxonomy (NCBI): domain Eukaryota; kingdom Metazoa; phylum Chordata; class Actinopteri; order Centrarchiformes; family Centrarchidae; genus Micropterus; species Micropterus salmoides. Next base: position 837 of record NW_024043495.1, read on the forward strand.
AAACATGCCCTTCACTAAATCCTCCAGCACCTGGACTCCCCAGGAACCTACGCCAGGATCCTGTTTGTGGACTTCAGCTCTGCTTTTCAATTCAGTTCAGTTTATTTACATAGCGCGAAACCACAACAACAGATATCTCACAGCGTTTTTCATAAAAAGCGGGTCTAGACCGTACTCTGTGATGTTATTTACAGAAGCCCAACTTTTAACACCATCATCCTGGACCTGCTGCAGGACAAGCTCTCTCAGCTGAGCGTGCTGACTCCACCTGTAGGTGGATTACAGACTTCCTGACGGACAGGAAACAGCACGTGAAGCTGGGAAACATGTCTCTGACTCCAGGACCATCAGCACCGGATCCCCTCAAGCTGCGTTCTTTCCCCCTTCTCTTCTCCCTGTACACCAACAGCTGCACCTCCAGTCACCAGTCTGTCAAGCTCCTGAAGTTTGCGGATGACGCCACCCTCATTGGGCTCATCTCAGGTGGGGACGAGTCCGCCTACAGTCTGGAGATCGACCATCTGAAGACAGTGGAGATGGTCGTGGACTTCAGGAAGAGCCCCAGCCCCACCCCCATCATCCTGTGGGACTCCCCAGTCACCACTGTGGACTCCTTCCTCTTCCTGGGCACCATATCTCCCAGGACCTCAAGTAGGAGCTGAACATCACCTCCCTCACCAAGAAGGCCCAGCAGAGGATGTACTTCCTGCGGCAGCTGAAGAAGTTCAGCCTGCCAAACAATGATGGTGCACTTCTACACCGCCATCATTGAGTCCATCCTCACCTCCTCCATCACCATCTGGTTCGCTGCTGCCACTGCCAGGGACAAGGGCAGGCTGCATCATTCGCTCTGCAGAGAAGGTGATTGGCTGCAATCCTTCTCTTATGGCCTCCAGGACTCTGAGGGAGCAGGAAAGATTGCAGCTGACACCCCCCCCCCCCACCCACGGACACAAACTGTTTCAGACTCTCCCCTCTGGCAGGAGGCTGCAGTCCATCAGGACCAAAAACCTCTCGCCACAAAAACAGTTTCTTCCTGTCTGCAGCCTCATCACAAGACCCGGGTCCCCCTCTGACACTCCCCCCTTTCAAATCATACAAATGTCTCTGCACATGTAAATATCACTTCGAACCTGGCACATTGCACATATTTGTTGTTAATTGTTGTTGTTCTATTGTTATTTTCATTTTTTTTTTGTCAGTTGTATTTTTCTCTATCTCTCTATCATTCTTATATAACTTGCATTTGTTTATTCCATATTTATATATTCTACATCTATTTATGTCAGCTGTACGTGTAGCACCTCATCACTAAAGCAAACTCTCGTATGTGTAAATACTACTTGGCAATAAAACTGAATCTGATTCTGATTCTAGAGCCTTGCAAGTGGAAAGTCTGGGTGAGAGTCGAGTAACAAAGGGAGTGATAACAGGGATCCCTGTAGAAGAAGACTTGGAGAAACTCAAACGCAGTATTAGGGGAGGTGATGAGAAAAATAAATGGTAAAAGGGTTCATGGCTTCTCTGTTCTTCAGGAGTTTCAGGAGTCCGTACTTCCAGAAAAGGTTAAAGTAGGATGTTCCTGCTGTTATACATGCCAGAGGTATGTGCATACAGCCGCGGTTTGCAAAGGGAAGCAGAGGTCCCAAAGGCGGAGGTGAGCATAGAGTGTGTGGTGGCAATTTGAGTTTTCAAATAAACAGCTCAGGCGAACACTTGTCTCTCTGTGAATTTTATTCAAGAAGGAACTCACTGGGACACAGAGGCATCAGAGTACCATCGGAGTGAGCTGCAGTGTCTCAGCACGGGAATATGTTGTCTTTAAGAGGTCCTCCAGAGGACACAAAGACACCCAGCCCTCGTACGGCCAGGTACATGTTGTAAAACAATGAAAGACATTGCCCTCAGTGACTTGAATTACATGATTGTGTTCGGAGATGGTTACAAATGGAAGAACGTAAGGAAAATGTGCAGGATAAATGTTGTAACTGTGGTGGTCAACACAGGGTGACATATGGTGGACGTGAAGTCAGGAAGAGGGTTAGAACAGTTGACAACACGAGCTATGCAGAGGCAGTGAAGAAAGTCCGGGGACAAACGGGAGGGTTGATACTGAATTAGTTCCCCAGGTAGACGCAGGAAACAAACACAGAACTGACAAGTGTGACAAGATCATTTTGTTCGTTGCCTGTGTGATCAATTGATCAAGTCAAACAGAAAACAGAGATAATTAAAATAATAGTGAACGGATAAAAGATCCTGGGAGCAAATCAAAAGAGTTGAAGCAGACGGGAAGGCGGGAGGTCCAGGGTTAAAGACAAGCTGAATACTGTCCAGAGGAATGCAAGAAGCTTCACAGCAAATGGTCAGGAGTTTATAAATCAGATGGCTTAAATCAGAATAAGATTTTGTTCTTAAAGGATATGATGGCATCTGTAGAGACAGAGGGAGGGGAGGAGGATGAATAATATCTATAAAGCAAGGAAGCAATATAGAGTTTTGCAGAAACAATTTATTCAATAAGTGAAGTATGGACTAAAGAAGGAAATATCAAAGTTGTTACCTTTTTATAATCCATGTGGTAGGCTTATGGATGGCCTGGTGATACAGTTAGTAGGGAAGGTGACAGCAGGTCACCAGTGGAACGGTAATGTGGGAGTTAATGGAGACAAAAAATTTAGTGTGCTTAAATAACAGAAGCGGTACAAGAGTTAATATAAGAACTGGTACAGAGTCAGCAGTAGATCTTGCATTAGTGTGGGATTCATTAGCAGGTATTTAAACATGGGAAGTAGTCAGAGGAAGGACAGCAGGAAGTGACCTCTGTCCTGGTGTAACAGCAGCAGGACAGGAGGAATATGATACAGGAGGATTTCAGAAATGGTCATTCAGCAGTGCTGAGAGGGATAAATTTAGGAATATTAAGTGATCAAGAAATGAGAAAAGTTGATGGAAATAAAGATGATAATTTAAATGTTTCATGCAGAGAAGTCAATAAAGAAGAAGATGGTGGACAGAGGAATGTGAACGAGCGATTCATTTTTAAAATAAAGCAGGAACCTTGTAAATAATTACAAGCAAATGTCAGGAGAATCAAAAAAAAGTGCAAAGAAAGAGTACTGGAGAAATGTTTAGTAGGAAGGGAGACAGGAACAGATAAAGTCTGGAGGATGCTAAAAGGAATGAACGGGATCAAAGGAGAGTTTGGTACCCAGTCTGATATATGCAGTGAGAGGAGGAGGAAGCTGCTGGCTAAAACTTCGGTAACAGTTCACAGTTCAAATAATATGAGTGAAGAGAGAAACTACAGTAAGGGAGCGTGAAGAGTTATTAACCCGAATGACCTGCTAAACAACCATTTACAAAGACGTGCACTCCAGAAAACCAAGATGTCAGCACCAGGAACGGATCAGATGTGTTGGAAACTGATAAACCAGCTCAGTGAAGCGTCACAGGATAAATGACTAGAACTGCAGAATAAAGTGTGGGAGGAAGGGAAACTGCCACAGAGCTGGGAGGAGGCTGTGGTGGCGCCACTACGCAAACCAGAAGACTGTAGAAACCCGGGAAACCACAGGCTTTAACATCCGACATGTGCAAAGCAATGGAGAAATGAAAGGTTAACGTGTTCTGTAGAAAATAAAGGATATACAGTGGATAGAAAAAGTCTACACACCCCTGTTAAAATGCCAGGTTCTTCTGATGTAAAATAATGAGACAAAGATAAATCATGTCAGAACTTTTTCCACCTTAATGTGACCTATAGTGTGAACAATTCAATAGACAAACAAACTGAAGTCTTCGAGGGGGGAAAATGAAAAATAGAGTTGACAGAAGTGCTATGGCATTTAATTATCTTAGAGGAATCAATGTGACTGAGAGGATCTGAGTTTTATTCTTGTGTATTCATGTGTGTTTGCGCTGACAGAAGCAGGCGGTGGCGCTAATGCACCATCTCGTTGTGTGCCAAGAAGAAGAAGAAGAAGAAGACTGTTTTGTGCGCGTTGCCCTCCCGCCGCTGGGGGCGCTGTTCTGCAGAGGAGGGGTTCGTTTCCGGGTTACCGACGTGAACCCGCTTCCCTGATCAGCGCGCGTGGGGCGACGAACTGCAGCTTCTCCACCGAAACAAACTTCTACTCGGAGGTCCCGCATAGGTCCGGAGGTCCAGCATAGGTCCGGAGGTCCGGAGGTCCCGCATAGGTCCGGAGGTCCCGCATAGGTCCGGAGGTCCAGCATGGGTCCGGTGAGTCCGAACTTCAGCTCTGTCCTGGGTTTCATCACGCGGCTTATCAGCTGGGGCTCCTTTAAAGTCCGGCACCGGACCCCGCAGGAACCGGGACGTGTTCTGTGAAATGAAATGAAACTTTAGGTCCACAACAAACTAACCTTACACGAATTACACGAATCACACGAATCACACGAAAACGTGTCTAATATTTTTAAAGATAAGAACGTTTTGCTTTTGTTGTCAGAACAAATCTACGGTCGATGGTCCAAAACGTATTTTTACATCCGTCTCTGACTGAAAGAGCAGTTTGCCTGCTGAGAATGAAGAAGGAATAAAATAAAGAGATGATAATAAAACACATTTTAATGTCTGTATTATCCCTCTGACTGACCGGGCCTTTCAAAATAAGAGACCAGAGGCCTGTACCACGAAGCGGGGTACCTGGCTTATCCAGGTAACTTCAGGAGTAACATCATCACGTCAGGTGTAACGTCCTGATAAACCCGCACTACGAAAGGTGGACACGTGTAAACCGAGGTCTGTTGCCATGGCAATTGACGCTGCATCTCTAAAGTGCTCCCAGCAGGTTTTGTTGGTGGTTATCTCGAGGTTACCCTGCACGTGGACTACACACCACATCTGTGCTCAGTGTTACTGATGAGAAGCAGGATCTTAATCTACACCACTTGATCAAATATGTTTAGATTTCATACTGACTTGTTCCTCTGAGCTGCAGCTGAAATGAAGTTATTTCCGTTCAGACAGCGAGCCCTGCAGCCGAACTGGGATTTCAGAGAGAGATCTTAATTAATTAACGGGACCGTTTCTGAGATGGAGCCCATCTGTCGGCTATAACTGAATTCTCCCGAGTGTTGTCACATATTTAGATTGACGAAGTTACGTGTCCAAAAAATACAGAGCCAGGGTCGGGGTTAATAACCGAGAAAAAAATCCTAGATGAAAGTGTCAAATTTACAAGAACAAAACTCGGAAATTCCCTGAAATTAAAGTCACAAAAAAATCAGAAATCGCTCCAATCCACGACAAAGTCTCTGAGGTGCATGATGGTGACTGTGGGTTGAGCTCACTGCTAAATCTGATTGCAAAGTCTAATATAACTTTCCAGTGTGTGCATATTACACGGCAGACGCGTGTGTGATGTTGCAGCCTTGCAAAGTGAAGGTTCTCTCATAAATGTGTGATATTCAAGTTTTTTACTTGTACATTAATCTTGGAAATTAACCTCCTTTTTACAGTGGACCTTATGTGCAGCTGGACCTTTACATCTTAATCATATTACACATAAAAGAAGAGCCCAAAAAATTCATCACAGAGATTTGAACTACAATAAGAACACTGTGAAGATAATTAGGCTACAAATTCACTCCATGCGATGCCAACAAGCCTCCCTGGCTATGTCGGCCGCCACGATATTAGATTTAGCCGTTGTCTTTACATTCATCATTTCCTGACACTACCAACGTGCGTTCCTCTGGAGAAATACGGAGCATGCGCCGTTGCGAAAAAAGTCTGCCTGCACGGCCGAACACGTCGCTTTTATGTGAACGCGCACCAAGTCCAATTAAGTTAACACGGACTCAACTAACCAACGTCTGATCCACCGTCGTAGTTTAACTGCAGTGTAGGAGGTCAGTTTGTTACCCTGAGTTTGCCCGATAACCCCGAGTTAACTCTGAGGAGGTTGAACTCCCTTCTACAGGCCACAGGAGTCTCACAAAACAGACATTTATTTATTAAAATCAAACCTCTTTCTTTATAATTCACTCATTATTTTGTTATAGCAACATCACCTTTACTGTCTGTACCTCTGTGTGGATATTGTGTAGGCTGCCTCTCTCTCTCTCTCTCTCTCTCTCTCTCGGCCGCCCACCCTGAGCCATGGTTCTGCTCGAGGTTTCTGCCTCTTAAAGGAAGTTTTTCCTTGCCTCTGTCTCCTAGTGCTGCTCTTGGTGGGAACTGTTGGGCTTCTGTAAATAACATCACAGAGTTCGGTCTAGACCTGCTCTTTTATGAAAAGCACTGTGAGAAATTGAATTGAATTTCTAGTGAACATTTTTATTCCTGTGATTAATCTGTAGTTTCCTTCCCCCGCCCCCTCTTTCCTCTCTCCTTACCTCCAGCCTCGGTCAAAGAAGCGTCGCCCGACGTTCCGCCGCCTGTTGAAGACAAGCGGTGTGAAGCTGGAGAATAAACTGAAGAACCGTCAGCTGAAGCAGCAGAACGTTGCCAAGAAGCAGCGTAAAGAGCAGAAGAAGCTGAGACAGGCGGTGAAGGATGCCGCCATCAGGATGCCCCGCCCACTGGAGACGTACAGGAAGAGACCCGGTGAGGGGAGGGGCGAATACATCAGTTAAAAAATTAGCCTTGTTAGTGTTTTTGTGTCCTAAAGTTAGTCCTGTTTTCAGTTTAGATACGGAAACAAACCAAATTTCTGATAAAGTGGACTTCGTCTCCCATAATGCATTGCTCATTTCTCTCTGAATGTCTCTGACAGAGGAAGAGGAGGATGAGGAGTTTCTGGAGAGTCTGCCGACAGACATGATCGAGGACGAGGATCTGCAGCAGATGACCGCCATGGCGCGACACGCCTCCTTCATCACCAGAGACCTGTCATCATGGTAACGCCCACCACAACACTTACACGAAATGTATATACGAAACAAACGCACACTGACTGAGGCGTGTTTGTTTTGTGCGGTGGCGTGTCTAAGCGGGCCGGTGCACGGCGGGAAGAAGCGGAGCTCGGAGGTGGTTCGGAGTTACGAGAAGGTTCCCAGGAAGATGGCGAGGACGGAGGAGAAGGAGGTCATCCACCTGCTGCCTATCAAAGACAAGACGGGAGTCATCCCGCAGAGCGTGGAGAGAGGTACGCACTGTCCATCCAGCGACTGATCAGCTGACCCATCTGATCGCGTCAGAAGTGTGAACGTCACTTCTGTTTGTTTGTAGTTGTCAAAAAGCAGCCGGAGGAAGAAGATGAGGAAGAGGATGCAGCTGACCAGCCGCAGGAGTTTGAAAACGGTATGCATGACCTCTGACCCTGAAACCTGCTCTCCAGATGAATCCAGGTTGTGCAAACTTGAATTATTGATCTTTGATACAAAGTGCCTTCCGTGAAATTTCTGATATCTTGAGCTTAAAAGCTGCTAAACAAAGAAGCAGTCGGCCGATGGTCTGCTTTTCTTACTGTTAGATGTACTTTAGACACTATTTCACACCAGCAGCGGAATTCTGCTGTCACTGAATTTGAAGAGTTTTTGATAAAGTGGTCGATTTTATCAAGCTAGAGCTGAGTTGAAACTTTGCTCCGACGGTTTTGGAGATGCGAGTTCCCGCTAGGACAGGCGCCATAAATCAAATCGTGCTGGGCAATAAAACAATAACAATAATGATTGTGATACAACAAAAACACGTGTTCACTAAAGGTTTGATTTAAATTATTTGAGTCATGAACAAATCAGCATTTCAGCCTTCGTATCGGCAGCGTGGCGGCACACACTTTGTGGTTATTAGGTTTCACAACTGGAGACGATGCGTGCACCATCAACACAGTGAGCAACAGCACATGTAAAAATAAAATGTAACTCGGCGTTTGGTGATATTTTATTAAAGAGGTGGTATTCTGCTCATGTTTAGGGTTGTACCAGAACTGGTTTACATGGTTTCATGTTTCTCATCCTGCACATTGCTGCAGCTCCTCTTTTCACCCTGTGTGCTGTTCGCTACAGAGTGATGCATCTTACTTGTACAAAATCTTGTTAGAGTTGCACACGCGCAGTTCCCAGGTAAGGACTACAAGCCAATCAGAAGCAGAGAAGGGCGGGTCGTAACAAACAAGGTAGTGTGATCCAAATCAAAGCCGCTTCAGACTGCGACCGTAACCTAGCAACCACACATCATTGTTCCACATCTTACCATAAACCGCTACAGAAATCACCAGATTTCTAAAAATTGGCCAAACAATTTGAACGTTTGCTCAGTAGCTTTCACATCAGGTGTGACGTTAGCATTATAGCTTAACTTTAGCTGCGTTAGCCAGCGTTTACAACAACTCCGCACTTGAACAGTCTGTGAAGTTACATGGCCGTGTTTATTTTAAATATAATTCACAACCAATGAAGCAAACTTACAGGTTGTGATTGTGAATTTCCAGAGTAGCATCGTCTTTTAGGACTGAACGTTGAACTGTTGCCGGTGTTCTGGCGATCTTTGCTGCCTCGCCGAAAAATGCTACCATAGCACAAATCGATAGACTGGACTCTACTCGGCCCTGCTGCGTTTTCTGTTGCAGATAGTACCCAGAGATAGTACGTAGCTTGTCGTCATAGCGACGCCACCGCAATGTAATGTTCAGTGCGACACACACGGCTTTCTCTTTTTTAAGTTATAACGTTTGAACCTTCCTCAGAATGTAAAGACAGATAAGCGGTATGAAAAGCTTCCAGCTGTGTTTCCTCTGCCGTTGCTGCAGCGGTCTGTGTGACGGCGGGAGCAGAGGGCTCTGTGAGCGGCCGGCCGGCCGGCCTCACACGCTCCTCCCGCGGGTCACAGCAGGCATATTCTCTCTGACCAATCAGCAGTCTGTTCTGCTTTCACGTTACATTTTAGTTTCCCTCAGCTCGACAGGAACATCGACGGAGGTGACGTGGTATGAAAAAAAAAAAAAAAAAAGTACTTGGAAGCAGGTACAGGTCCAACATTTCTACAATGGAAAACCAAACAAAGGCGAGTGGAGCCAAAGGGCCCCAGACTAGCTTGGTTTGAGGGCCTGACCCCCTAGCCTCTTGGCAAGCTTTATGATGCGTTTTCATCTTGACCTCACAGTGAAGGAAGTGAAGGGCTGGACTCAGAGCAGTTTTCTGTGGGAGGTGGGAACTCCCTTTGGGCTGGACTTTGGACTTTTTCACTTTGCAAACCTGTTACATGCACAAAAAAGGTTTATAACTCAGTAAAGGTTTAGGGGAAAAGCCAAAAAGCAGAATACCGCCTCTTTAAGTAAATGTTTTCAGGTGTGTTCAGTTCAGACATCTGTCCGTTTGTGAAACACTTCGCCGTGAGCGCAGCAGGAAGTGTTCACCTGTGGGTGTCCTTCAGGAAATACTCACCGCAGTCTCAGGGTCCAGTTACAGATGGGAAACAGTATTTTCTATGAGCACCACATCACTGACTTCTTATCTATCGTCCATATGGACTGAACAGATGCTCCATTTTCACACAAAATTGACCTCTCTGCCTCTCCGAACCTGTGTATCTAACCTGTAACGTGTCCTCCGAGCAGAGGGGGAGCCGGAGAGCGCTGCAGCGCTGACAGCAGAGCAGAGAGAGAAGCTCAGAGTTCACAAGATCAACCAGAGGAAACTGTCCATCGCCAGCCTGGGATCAGCCATCATCTCAGACCCGTACAGCAACGTAAGACCTGACCGCTGATCTGGGATCTGAACCACATACTGTTCATTGCATTTACTCATTTAGCTGAAGCTTCTATCCAAAGCGGCTCACGGCTGCTGTCAGAGGTCTCACGCCTCTGAGCAGCGAGGGTGGAGAGTCCTGCTCAGGGACGCATAGACGGACGGGTCACAGTGGGGATCGAACCCGGGTAACCAGAGGCATGTGTCTTATCCACTGCACCATCAAATGCTTAACATGTGTGCGTGTGTGTGTGCGCAGATGAAGCGTGTGAAGGAGCTGCGTGGGATGCTGATGGAGTCTGACCCGTGTGTGGCGGTGACGGTCAGGAAGCTGGTCATGGTTTCTCTGATGGAGATCTTTAAAGACATCACGCCAAGCTACAGGATACGACCTCTGACCCCCGCTGAGAAGGCCGCCAAGGTAACCTGCGTGTTCATCACCTCATCTGGTTGCAGATATAAGACGGGTGGAAAAATGAATTTCTCAGATTCAGAAATCCTCTATTGATCCCTGAGGGGGAACTTCTTTGTTTCTAACCCTGAGACCCGTCGTCCCGGACCCGGGACCTGTTGGTCTTGTGTTTGATGGTTCTGGTGTGTTTGGCTGTTGTGCAGGTGAAGAAGGAGACTCAGCAGCTCAGAGAGTTTGAAGAAGTGTTGGTGAGTCAGTACAAGTTCTACCTGGAGGACCTGGAGCAGACCATCAAAGGTACACAACCTCAGCAACACACAGCAACACACACACACAGACACACACGGACGGACACGTGAGATGCAGGAACCATGTCGGTGTGTTTCCCTCCATCTGCAGACTGGAAGCAGCAGAAGAAGAAGCGCAGCCAGGCTGTGGGCTTCCAGTCGTACCTCGGCTTGGCCGAAGTTGCCGTTCGTTGCCTGTGTGAGTTGCTGCTCGCGCTGCCGCACTTCAACTTCCACAACAACATCATCGTCGCCCTCGTCCCGCTGATGAACGACCCCGTCCACAAGGTGAGACACGGTGTCAGCTGCGTGTTGTGACGCGTTCAGGTGTCAGCTGCGTGTTGTGACACGTTCAGGTGTCTGTGTGTTTTTCAGGTGTCAGCTGCGTGTTGTGACGCGTTCAGGAAGCTCTTCCAGCAGGACAAAGAGGGCGGGGCTTCGCTGGCCACCGTGCGCGTCATCTCTGGCCTCATCAAGAGCCTCAACTACAACGTCAAGCCTGAGGTAGCAAATCAAACACACCCAAAGAGCATGTTGAACCCCAACCAAATACCACCTGACCTGCCCCCCCCCCCCCCCCCCCAGGTGCTGAGGACCCTCCTCAGTCTGAGGATAAAGGAGGTGGACATGAAGCGGGACATAGAGGACACGGCACCAAAGAAGAAGTTCATGAACAACAAGGAGAAGAAGAAGCAGCTGTCCAGGATGCAGAGGAAGGTCAGTGTTGTGTTCAGGGATCTTAGGGAACACTGAGGTCTCCACTAGAACGTGAAGTTTGGGCTGGGGCCAGTTCCCCACTGAGAACACACAGAGGCGTCCCAGCCAGCTGGTCCTGAGGGCAGCCCTCACAATCTGGACCAATCAAATTAATAATAATCTTTATTTGTAGAGCACTTTTCAAAAACAAGTTACAAAGTGCTTTAACAAGTGTAAAGAATAATACAAAAAAACAAGATAAGAGCATGAAAAATTAATATAAAATTAGTAAAATAGAATAAAATAAAAGGGATAAAATAAAGTCAAATAAGATCGGGAAGGGCTCTCCTATAAAAGTATGTTTTAAGAAGGGACTTAAAAGAGTTCACTGACTCAGCCGACCTGATTTCCTCGGGCAGGCTGTTCCAGAGCCTCGGGGCCCTGACAGCAAACGCTCTGTCCCCTTTAGTTTTCAGTCGAGACTCTGGAACAGACAACAGACCTCTGCCCGAGGATCTCAAGGTACGTGCTGGTGCGTATGGGACTAAAAGGTCAGAAATATAACAAGGCGAGAGGCCATGAAGAGCTTTAAAAGTGATCAATAGAATTTTAAAGTCAATTCTAAAACATACTGGGAGCCAGTGTAATGAAGCTAAAATAGGAGTAATGTGGTCATATTTCTTTGTTCTGGTTAAACTACTAATTACTAATACAGGGCTTTTTAGATTGTGTCAATATATAAAAGTACAGGAGACTCTGAATATGTGATGTGGAAAACATTTAGAACTTTTCAAGGGGGTGTCGGTGGGGCCCTGAGCCTTGTTAATGAGGCTGGGGCTGCCTCTCAAGTCTCTTATTGGTCGTTTCCTCGCTTGAACCGAGGAGCACTGAGCGAGGATCCTCAGTGACACGCCCCCTTACTGGGTAGCCATTACATTGATTGGACGCTGCAGCTGATTGGACTGATCAGAAGGGTTAGGGCTAACCCTAAAAAGTCGGAGGGAGTCGGAGAGTCTGTCTGTTCAGTCACACGTGAGGCTGCTCGTTCCTGAGTTAGTCCAAACAGAATGAAACAGAGTGAACCTGTCAGGAGTCGGACACTAAACTGCACCAAAGCGTCTGATGGAAGCAGCCGGCGGCTCCGGCAGGAAAATCAGCTGAAGTTTGAATGAAGCTGCTGCGCGGATTGATGTGATGGAAAGCAGTGATGATCCGTGACGAGTCGCTTGCAAATAAAATGTGTGCAGTCGTGTTAAAGGTCATCAGAAGAGGAAATAAACTGAAAGCCTAAAACTGAGCGTCGACTTTGATCCAAGTTCCATCATTTCAGTTTCCCTGAAACATTTAGGCTAATAAATCCCAAGACGCCAGGATCATATTCTGGGTTCTTCTCTAACGAACTCACATCAGAGTCGGTAAACGCAGAGAATATCGTGTCAGCAGAAATGATCCTGTGAGCAGGACGTACAGCAAGCTGGAATTCGTCATGTGCAGGTGTTAAACAGAGAACCGCGCTGAGACCTGAGACTCTAACACAAACGGCATCCGAAGTCTCTGCAGCTGTTCGACTGACGGCCGATGCGGCTGCGATCAGCTGCCGCCGTCATCAGAAACAGACGTTGCTTCGCGTGACGCTTCCGAGGAAAGGACGTCTCATGTCTCTTAAAACATATTTCTGCGTCCCCGGTGGGTGGGGCTAAGATGCAGGGCCATTTGTTTGATCTAAACTTTTCGGCCCATGTAGGGGCCCCCCACCCAGCTGGGGCTCTGTGTCGGCCGGCCCCACGCACCCCGTGCATTTACACCACATTTCCTTCTCTGCTCGCACCTGAGGTCCTGAGAGACGGCGGGCAGGCGGGGCTGGGTCCAGTTCCTTTGAACTGTAGCCGCGCAGTGTTCTGATGTTTCAGCAGGGGGCGGGGCTCGCCGGTCCTCCACACATACGCCGTTACATCGAAGGCAGCGCGCTAACAAGTGCTCGTCACTTCAACAAACTCTGCAACCGCACGGGCAGATTCAAGGTGAGAGGGGCCCCCTTCAGTTAGTGGACTGACCCGTCTGATTGTTAAATAAGTGCACATAAAGTCATTGGTATTGATTTAATATTTTCTTAGTGAATTGCTGAAATGTTGACGGTCTCATCGCCGATATGGGAATGTAGCGTAACTAATCTCCGTGAAGAGGCACAGAGAAGCTGACGATCCTAAACTGGCTAAAGTGCTCACTCCGGGTAGGGAATGAGTCCCCGCCCGGCCACCAAGGCCAGGTCGTGACCGAAAGAACCCGGTCCCGGTTACAAGCGACCGAAAGGTTTTTTGTCAGGCGTCTCCCTTAGAGCCATCCGCGAGGAACTGGGAGTAGAGCCGCTGCATCTAAAGGAGCCGGTTTAGGTGGTCCGGGCATCTGGTAACCCACTCCCTCCCACTTCCAGCTGGGAGGAGGCCTCAGGATCCCCCAGACAGAGCTGGTTAAAGGGGGCCGGGAAAGGGAGGTTTGGGGTCCCTGCTGGAGCCGCTGGCCGCGACCCGACCCCCGGCGGACAGATGTTGTCATGTGATAAACAGACTGACCTGTGTGTGTGTGTGTGTGTGTGTGTCTGCAGTGGAAGAAGGCCGAGGAGAAGTTGGAGAAAGAGCTGCTGGAGGCCGAAGCCTCCGACAGCAAAGAGAAGAAGATCAAGCTGGTGAGTCGAAGCAGCGACGGAAAGTTAAAGAGACAAAGAAGAAGAAAGAACTAACTCTTCTTCTTCTCCTCTCAGCACACAGAGACTCTGAATATCGTCTTCCTCGTCTACTTCAGGATCTTGAAGAAAGCTCAGAAGTCACTTCTGCTTCCTGCTGTACTGGAGGGGCTGGCCAAGTATGTCTCGCTCTCTCTCGCTCTCTCTCACACACACTACTGTAGTTGTACTGACTGTGATGTCACTTCCTGTCAGCTTCGCTCACCTGATCAACCTGGAGTTCTTCGACGACCTGCTCAACGTGCTGCAGAACCTCATCCAATCAGGAGTGAGTATTCCCTGCTGTGTGGAGATCTGCTGTCACAGACTGATAGATTTATCGTATTGATCGTCCTGATGTGAACTCTGCAGGATCTGACCAATCGGGAGAGTCTCCACTGCATCCAGACCGTCTTCACCATCCTGTCAGGACAAGGTGCGTGTGCGCGCGTTTGTGCGTTGGTGTGTATGCGTCTCAAACTGACCTGAATAAAGTTTCTGTTTTGTATCAGGTGACGTTCTGAACATCGACCCGCTGAACTTTTACTCTCAGCTCTACAGGATGCTGCTGAGGCTCCACGCAGGTGAGGACGCCACGTATTTACTGCTGTAGCGACGGGAACACGCCATTCACCACCGACTTTATGTATAACCTCAGTACCAACACACATCAAAAGCCAGCGGGAAGAGAACTGCTGATGTTTAATTTAAAGCTGCTGTCTGCTCAGGGGCGCCCAATGATGACATCATCATCGTGCTGCGGTGCCTGGACGCCATGCTGACCCGTCGCAAGAAGCAGGTGACCCTGCAGAGAGCGATGGCGTTCGTCAAACGTCTGAGCACGCTCAGCCTGCACGTGCTGCCCAACGCCAGCGTGGGAATCCTGGCCGCCAGCAGGGCCACCGTGCACGTGAGTGTGAGCCGGTCCAGGTTCAGGGTTACAGCTAGTCTCAGCAAATCAGGCCGAGAGAGAGAAAAGATACTGAAACTGTCTGTGCGTCTGTGTCTGTGTCTTTGTCTGTGTCTGTGTCTGTGTCTTTGTGTGTGTCTGTGTCTGTGTCTTTGTGTGCGTCTGTGTCTGTGTCTTTGTCTGTGTCTTTGTGTGTGTCTCTGTCTGTGTGTCTGTGTCTGTCTGTGTGTCTGTGTCTGTCTGTCTGTCTGTCTGTCTGTCTGTGTGTCTGTCTGTCTGTCTGTGTCTTTGTGTGTGTCTGTCTGTCTGTGTCTTTGTGTGTGTCTGTGTCTGTGTCTTTGTGTGTGTCTCTGTCTGTGTGTCTGTGTCTGTCTGTCTGTCTGTCTGTCTGTCTGTCTGTCTGTCTGTCTGTCTGTCTGTCTGTGTCTTTGTGTGTGTATGTGTGTGTCTGTCTGTCTGTGTGTCTGTGTCTTTGTGTCTGTGTGTCTGTCTGTGTGTCTGTCTGTGTGTCTGTTAGGCCTTCCCTAAGTGTGACTTCCTGTTGGATAACGAGGTTCAGGGCAGCGGCTTCTACCTGCCAGAGCTGGACGAACCTGAACACTGCAACGCCCAAAACACAGCACTGTGGGAGCTACACACACTGCAGGTACAAATACACACTGCAGGTACAAATACACGCTGCAGGTACAAATACACGCTGCAGGTACAAATACAGGTACAAATACACGCTGCAGGTACAAATACATGTTGCAGGTACAAATACACGCTGCAGGTACAAATACACACATCTATGTTTATAAACTCAGAGCGGCGTGTGACATCACCCTGTGTGTGGTTACAGAGACATTACCACCCGGTCGTGCGGCGGTTGGCGTCCCACCTGTGTCAAGGAGCTCCCAGTGAAGGATCAGCAGCGCTCGGCGTGGAGCTGAGCCGCAGGTACGAACTCTGACGGTCCGCTGGCATCCTCGTCTTAAAGGCGCAGTGCGCTGATGGACCTGTGACCACAGTCTGTCCCCGTGAAATCATGTCTGCCTCTCTTCCTGTGCACACTTTGTGTTAGGAGCGTTTGTTTTGGTACACGGGGTCTCCCTGTTAATAAAAAACAGCAGAACCGTCTGAATCCAGATTTTACTTGTGCAGTCCTGTAGTTCAGTTCCTGTAAGTGTAAGTTAGGAATTTAAAAACGGTGTAAGGGCCCTTTAAAAGTGCTTCGATCTGTTTATTTGATCTCAACCGAGTTTTAATGGGATTTTATTAATTTTGTGTGTGACTTCCTGCCCAGGTCTCCGGTGGAGCTGTTCAATATGTACAGTGTCAGAGACATGACCTTTAACCCCCCTGTAGCTCCGCCCGCCACCAAGAAGAAGGTACGGAAATTCGACGCACCTTCATACATTCATTCTTCAGACCTGAGGAGGTTTCAGTGGATAAATGTTTGACCTGGAGAAAGCTCAAGCAGAGGATCTGTAATCTGACTTCATGTTTACGTCCTCAGACTTGTCAATAAAGCTTCCTGTGTTTGAAAATGTTTTATCAGGATCGTTTTGTTGTCGGAGCGACGCTGCTGGACACCGAACTGCAGAGACAAGCTCAGAGCGTCCTGACCGCCGCCGGCGCTGAGGAGGCGGAGCTGGACTTTTATACAACACACACACACATACACACTGAACACTGACACACACACACACACACACACCTGGTTGGTTTGTTCTGAAAATAAAAATCTTTTCTAACGAATATGAAAAACGGGAATCCCTCTGATTGATCTAAATTGTTGATTCTATACCAGTATGTGTTTTGATAAGTGTTACCTTCACAATAAAAGCCTGGAATTAGGGCTGGGCGTGAGCATCATGTACAAAGTCAGAAATGATCCAAGTGTTGATATTTCACCGTTCTTCCTGTTGAATACATTTTTATTGGAACAGAATCCAGTTTTTTTTTTTTATTCACTAATGTGAAACAAAGGCAGAAGAGAAACTGCTGCGTGAATGGTGAATCTTAAACTTCCTGCTGAACTCGGAGCAGAACAGCAGACAAAGCAGAATATTGTTACTGCACGGCTCTAGACTAACTATTTTTTACTAGGAGCACTGTGTCCCCTAAAAAAAACAAATCGTGCCATCAAGTCGCACACAAGGGCCCAATCCCAATGTCCCCCCCTGAACCCTGAACCCTCAGACTTTACTGAGGTCACTTGGAAAGTGAGTGCAAGAGGCTGCTCAAAATGCTGTAAACAGGAACGGGACAGCATTTTGCCACATTATCACTTTACCTTGACGACGCTGAACCACTTTCCACACTTTTGATTTTACGTTTTTGCCGGATTTTTAACTCTTGCAGGTTCTTGTCCTTGAGTGGAGGAGAGGTAAATGTCAATCAATATTTTCTTAAAACAGCCTCATTAAGCAAAAACTAAAATAAATAAGTATTTGTTAAGGTGACTGTAAGGTTCTACGTACCATCTTAAATCTATTGTACTACATTTTTTGTGAAGTGTGGGGACAGAGTGGACCCAAACGCAACTCTGGGAATTAACAGGTTTTATTTGGGGAAAAATGGGGTTGAGGGAGAGGTGGATTCCAGGGAAACGCAGGCACGCCCTCCGAGGAGACTGGGACCAGGGAGCCGGGAACACTGGGGGCCGAGGCAGAACTGGAGGACACCGTGGGGGAAGTCCGAGGGGAGAGGGCAGGTGAACGAGCCCAGCTGACTCGGCTGAGGACGAGGGTGAGTGAACGTGGGGAGAGACAGACAGAGAAACAGGGTCAGACACAGCAGAGACAAAGCACAGGGAGATCAAAAAGATGCCGAATACGCGTGAGCTTGAATGGTGAAGTGGCACCGGGTAAGAAGCATCGTCGATCAAGCAGAGATAGTGTGGAGAACCGGGGTTGAAGTACTGGCAGAAGTGGAGTTGATTGCTGGCAGGTGTGGCAGGCAGAGGAGGTGGCTGACGAGGTGCAGGTGCGGGTAGTTGGCTGGGCTCAGGAGCAGAGGGAGAGAGAGAGAGAGAGCACACGCAGGGGAGGAGACACAGGGAGGAGAACAGAGAAAAAACAGAATCAGACAAAAAAGGAGAAATAACCAGGACACTCACCGTCAGCCGGGCTGCCACCACAACAGCATTTTTATTACTGAAGATTTTAAGGCAGCATAACTGCCACCACCTTTGTTTACGCAGTCTGCTCCGGCGTCAGAGGCAGAGAACAGAAGCACAGAAACAGGAATGTTGTACAAAATACAATCTTTATTGGAAATACAAATTCATTTTAAAAATGGGACACCGTACGCCCTCACAAAGGTCAACCCCTAATGGTCCCCGGAGCCACCCTACCACCCTAGGAGACAGCACTGCAAGGGAACTTTGCACACACGCTAAGAGAACCACTACAAAACGCACACCAACCTGCAAACTACTGAGACACCATATAAAAATGCACCACATTTAATAAGGACCACTCCAAACCACAAGGTGGTCGGAACCACTTCTACCAATAGGGGGAGGAAGAGGGCCCCTTTGTCACCAGCGAGGGGTTGTCTATTCATAGTTTTCAGTCGGGTGACATGCGTGGTGACCTGGAGGGCAAAACAACAGACCAATTTTTATTTATATCACCTTTCAACTTAAGAAATAGAAAGATGTGAACATAAACTGCAAGTGTTGGGCATATCTGATCCATGTAACGTTACAGCATCTGCTGCTGCATTTCTACCGTTAAAAACTGCCATGTCCCTGCCGCCACCCGGCTGCGGTATGTTTACCTTGTAGGGAATCCCTCACCTAGCACAGTCCAGGCTTGTCTCCTCCTCCATTAGTAAATCCGAAAGCACAACAACCATCCAGCATTTTGGCAACGCAAAAGTAACAAACTCAAAGTAACAGTGCATCACTTGCTTATCGGTTGGCAAGCAGCGGAAAATAACCTCTTTTTTGCCCTCCTCTGTTTTCCTTGGAATGTGACGTCACATGAAATCTATGAATTGTGAAAAGGGACACCTCTAACAGGTGTCAATTTACTGAAACCTATTTAAGATAACTCATATTAAGACCAAGACACAAAACTCTTGACAAGACAACATATAACATCAGAAATGTAAAAGTTTAAAACTTGTCTGCACCGGGTCTGGCGACAACACCCCCTGTGGGGAGCGGACACGGAATCTACCGTAGATCAGGAAGCGCCCACAGACACACTCAATTCAGGTTCAGAGCCCGGCTGCGGACACCCCGCTTGGATTGGTGTGTTGGCGTGAGATGGTATGTAGCCTCCTAACACAGGAACAGACCCCCTGCCTGCTATCTTCACTGCCAGCAACAGTAGAAGTTGCAAACAACACCCTCCCGCCACGTGCCAAAACCACTGCCACGGACCAGGTGTCCCCTGGTAACCCTGTTAACCCCTGTGTTTCATGTCACAACGCTATGAACTGTGGGCAATTCCCTCAGGCAAAGTCTGCAGAAATGCGGACTTATGAAAAGGGCTCAAAATGTCTGCGAGAGAGCCCTCGCGCACTTGATGATTCAACAGTGAGATGGTTCCAAACCCTCAGGGACTTACCGGGAACGCACTTCAAAGTCTCTGAGTCTTTGAGTGTGGACATTGGGATTGGGTCATTCTACCTGCATGAGTTTACTGTGAGCTGAGATCAATGACCAGGCCAAAGCGTTGTTCCAACTTTGTGCAGCCTCAGAAAAGCAACTGCTGCTGCTGGATTCGGCGCCTGGAGCCGCCTTGCTCCCGCGAGGTTTTAAAGTCATGTGGCATGGTGACGTTTTGCATTGCCGGTGAAAGTTGGACAACATTTCTAACCAGCATGCCTTATTTTAAGTCCAGCATGCTTCACACTGAGCGCTGCACAGCTTTTATCTAAAGAAAAACCTAAACAAAAAACCCAACACCTGAGCATGTTACCATTAAATTTGCTGACGATACAGCAATCATTGGTTTGATTAAAGATGACGAGGAGACCAGCTACCGCGACTGGGTTGAGCAGTTTGTAGGTTGGTGTAGGGCAAGTTTTCTTCTGTTGAACACCAAGAAAACAAAAGAAATCATTTTTGACTTCAGAAGTGTTGACACCACCCACCAGCCACTTACTCTGGATGGAGAGAGGATTAAAATGGTAGATGATTATAAATACTTAGGAACAATAATTGATGCAAAACCGTCGTGGAATTTTAATACAGATGTTATTTCTAAGAAAGGGTTGCAGCGTCTATATTTTATGTGTAAACTAAGACTTTTTAATGTGGACAGAAATATTGGTCCTCTTCTATCGCTCTTGTGGAAGCATACTGACTTTTTGTTCCATTGCCTGGTATTTCACATTGTCGGTGAATAATTAAAATAAACTGCATAAGATAGTTAATATGTCCAGTAAGATTGCCAGGGTACAGCAAACTATCGTGACGATGACCTGTGAGTCCCAACTGGTGAGGAAGGGGCAGGTGATTATTAGAGATGTGTCACATCCCCTATTTGGCGAGTGTGAGCTGTTACCATCAGGCAGAAGGTTCAGGGGGCCATGTCTCCGAACCAACCGGGCCCGCAGGTCATTTGTGCCAATTAGTATTGGAATTTCTTAACAAACAATGAGACAAAAAAGAGCTGAATCTTGGGGTGTCGGGGAGCTGCACCTCAGTGTAACTTGTATAGCACTCGGGGGGATGTTTGTGTTGGTGGGGCGGTTGTCTGGTTGTTGGTCTGTTGAAGTTGTTTATCTGATGTTTACTGTATGACACAAAACGAATTTCCGCAAGGACTAAATAAACATCTATCTATCTAACCCTATCTGAAGTCAAACACACCTACACACTATATGCAGATATACTTCATATTAAATCAATGTTGTAAAAATAGATAAAATCTCTATATATCTAGACTTCACTGCAGAGTAAATCCTTTGTCCACTCTGATTGGCTGAACAGTCCCAGAGTGGCTCGTGTCTCAACAACCACAGAGCAGACGGCTGGACAATCGACACAGTCGGACCTCAACAAAAGTATTGTTTCCTATTAATTTGTGGTGTCAATTGTTTCAAACTCTACGTACTTCCTTAAGTGTTTTTTTTCTGGATTTGTAAACATCTAAAAATTGTTTGGGAATGTGAGCAGCGCTTTATCAGAGCTGCTGAAGTTAACATGTGGATCTGTGGTGAGATTTCTGTCTGATCACAAGTGTTTTCACTTCCTTTTGATTTCCACCTCCTTGTCTCCTTCTAACATATCATCCCAAACGGGATTTTGTACCTGTCAGACAGTCTAAAGGGGATACTACCACATCAGTAGAGCAATAACGTAACCCCCCCACTCCCCCACAGAATAGGAAATATCGGTTTTCCTTATTGTGATTGTCTGTAAGTTACAATGCTGTATTCAAACCTGTCTTGAGTGAATTTAAAAAGATAGGTTGCTTTTCGTAAGATAAACAGATTTGAAAGTGTAGTTGTGGAGGTGGGCGTGGTTTGCATTCAGCTGCGGCAGAGAGAGGTGGGGAGGTGTGAGCAGAGTCAAGGAGAGCTAATTGTCTCAGCTGCTGTTAATTGTCTAATTATGCTCTCCCTCTAAATGCAGTAGGGTGCTGGAGCTCTGATGTCTGCTGCCAACCTGCAAGACACACTCAGAGTCACAGGGAGATGTTTGATGCCGTGTTTGGAGCGTTTTGTCAGTTTGGGTTGAACCTGGATCAGAGTGACTAGCTGGATCGGGTCAAGCCTGGAAAGACTCTGAAGAATTGTGGTCAGTGAATGTGTGATTGCTGACAGCAGAGCAATATAGTGTGTTGACCAACTTAAAATAAGACAAGAGCAACTTTATTGTCCCCTAAAGGAAACTTGTGTTGGGCATCAGTGCTGCATAAGGCTGCAGTAACAAACAGTAACACAAATGGACTTTACAATCCCATGCATTATACAGTCCGCACCATTAAAAAAAAGCATCCAAGACACTGCACCTATTAGTAACTGATTACTAGGGAAGTAGAACCTGAGTTATATTGAAACCACTGAATTGTTCTGCTCAATTGCACTTAGATCATAAAGTAGTGAACAATAGAACAAACAAAAAAACTTCAGCCGCAATTCTAAAAATAAAAATCTGATTTAAGATCCAGGTTGTTAAAAATAGTAAACCATGCTTAAAAGTAACTGAAGTGCTTAAAGCCAGCTTGTTTAGAGCAGATTGTTTAAGGAGAGCTATGGATGTAGGGACGACCTCTCCATGTTGGTACTTGCTACAGTATTACTTTTTTACTTTTCATACTTAAAGTACTTTTAAAAGCAGGGAGTTTTTAATTTTACTTGTAGTATATTACTGGCAAATCCAAGTTGACCTATTGTGTGTTTTAGTGTGAAAATCGACATGTTTAAATGGTATGTTTTACACTTGATGGGAATGAGTACAGCTGAATATTCAACATGCATTTTTACATATTGCTAAACAGGTAAATGATTGTGTGTGTGTGTTACTTTATCTTAGCTGTTGCTTTCATTTTTGGTGTAATATAGGGTTAGGGGTTGCAGGGATTATAAATACCATTGGTGGAGGTACTGATGTCTGTGATAAGAAGGTAGTAGAGCACTGAGAATTGGTGCGTTGCAATGAAGGCAGCATTTCTAATAGATTTTTTTGTACTTTGTGTGTGTGAAAGTGTGATTTTTGAATAGACTTTAGGCTAAAAACTAACATATGGCCATTACCTAAATAGATGTCTGTGAAGATTCTCACTCATCCAGGTCAGTTATCCAACGAAGGTTAAAGTCAAGGGCAATTGGACTTGGTTGAAGATACTGGAAGACGTTTCGTCCCTCATCCAAAGGACTTCTTCAGTTCTGACTGGCTGGCAGGGAAACTCAGCTATTTAACCTCAGTGGGGTCGTTTGCCAGGGTCATCGATACCGCTGGTTCGTTAGTGTTCCTGGTTGCTGCAATGACAGTCGTTACAGTCGTTAGGACTACCGGTGGCCAAGACTGAACGACCATCGTTGGTATCTTCACCTGACCTTAATAGATTTTACATTTCTGATAGATTTGAGGTGCTTTTGAGGCACAGATCAGCATCAGATGGGGTTATAGATCATATACTTTGGCTTGATTTCTGGTTGGGGCTAGGTTACAGGGTAAGCGCTACCATCACTCGGGCGAGCGACCTGAATAATGTTTTGCAGATTTTTGGGCGGGCGAGCAAAAATTCGACAATTAGGGTCAACGACCTTTCTGTGAATAACTCTTGAAGGGTATGACGATGGAACCCCCCCCCCCATTATTGCCCATTCTGCATCCAATGGCACCAAGCTTGTCCCTCTATGACATTTGTAGGCGGAGTTAAGGTGACAGCAAAGATAAGATAAGGTTAGCCTTTATTGTCTTCCTTAAGAGAAATCGAAGAGACCACAGCGTCTGGCGTGACACAGCCATCACAACCACCGCACTTGAGACTAAAATTGAACATCGAATACATTCCTAAGACATGTCAGAGTAATAAAATGTACACAGACAATCATAGTGGAATGACATTAACACTTGGATCGCTACATAATACCCAGCGGTTACACATTGATCCACACCAGCCATAACGGTAGATGTGGCACGCTACCATATTTACAGATTGCACATTCCCTTCCGGTCAAGTAACAAAATGCACAATCGCTTTTAAGGGCTGATTGCACATTTCCCACAAATGAAAAAAGTCAGCGCAGTGCGGTCCTGCTGTTTGAGGGTTAGGGAAGAAAATTTTGAAATGTAGTCCTACGCAGGACTGTTTTCTTAATCCCGCTCCTGCTGATTTTGTGATCATTACCGTCCGCTGATAATTCAATTCAATTTTATTTATATAGCGCCAAATCACAACAACAGTTATCTCACAGCGCTTTTCATAAAGAGCAGGTCTAGACCGTACTCTGTGATGTTATTTACAGAAGGCCAACAGTTCCCACCAAGAGCAGCACTAGGAGACAGAGGCAAGGAAAAACTTCCTTTAAGAGGCAGAAACCTCGAGCAGAACCATGGTTCAGGGTGGGCGGCCATCTGCCTCCACCGGTTGGGGGTGAAGGAGAGAGAGGGAGAGAGGACAGGAAAGGAACCGAGAGAAAAGGAGAGGGATGGAAGGAGAGAGAGGGGAGGGAGGCAGCCTACACAATATCCACACAGAGGTACAGACAGTAAAGGTGATGTTGCTATAGACTAAATGAAAAATGGTACAGATATTTATAGTAGTGTTAATGATAACAATCGCAATGTTAATGATTATAATAACAATAATAACAAT
This sequence comes from Micropterus salmoides, assembly GCF_014851395.1. Classification (NCBI taxonomy): domain Eukaryota; kingdom Metazoa; phylum Chordata; class Actinopteri; order Centrarchiformes; family Centrarchidae; genus Micropterus; species Micropterus salmoides. The sequence continues at coordinate 24,790 of NW_024043495.1, forward strand.
AGGACCAGCAACAATAGCTGTTGCAGCACAGTGTGCCGAGCAGGAACACGGGGGCAGCAGGTGACCCGCAGCCACAGATCCAGAGCCAGAAAACCTGCAGGAAGTGATAGGAGGAGAGAGGAGAGAGACGAGAAAGCACAAGACTACCAGAAAGGGGAGAAGTTGTGTTAGTAACATGCAATAATGGGATGAGGTTGCATACAGAGGGAGAGAAAGTAGAGGAGAGAGGAGCTCAGTGCATCATGGGAAATCCCCCGGCAGTCTAGGCCTATAGCAGCATAACTAAGGGATGGTTCAGGACTCACCTGAGCCAGCCCTAACTATAAGCTTTATCAAAGAGGAAAGTCTTAAGCCTACTCTTAAATGTGGAGATGGTGTCTGCCTCCTGAACCCAAACTGGAACCTGGTTCCACAGGAGAGGAGCTTGATAGCTGAACGCTCTGGCTCCTAGTCTACTTTTGGAGACTCTAGGAACCACAAGTAACCCTGCATTCTGGGAGCGCAGTGCTCTGGTGGGGTAGTAAGGTACTATGAGCTCTTTAAGATAAGATGGTGCCTGACCATTAAGAGCTTTGTAGGTAAGAAGAATGATTTTAAATTCTATTCTGGATTTTACTGGAAGCCAATGCAAAGAAGCTAAAACAGGAGAAATGTGATCTCTTTTCCTGGTTCCTATCAGAACACGTGCTGCAGCATTCTGGATCAGCTGAAGAGTCTTAATGGACTTTTTCGAGCAGCCTGATAATAAGGAATTGCAGTAATCCAACCTTGAAGTAACAAATGCATGGACTAGTTTTTCTGCATCATTTTTAGACAGGATGTTCCTGATTTTTGCAATATTACGTAGGTGAAAAAAGGCGGTCCTTGAAATTTGCTTAATGTGAGACTTAAACAACATGTCCTGATCAAAGATAACTCCAAGATTCCTCACAGTGGTGCTGGAGGCCAGGTCGATGCCATCAAGGGAAACTATATGTTTAGATAATGCGTCACGGAGGTGCTTGGGCCCCAGAACAATAACTTCAGTTTTATCTGAGTTTAACATTAGAAAATTACAGGTCATCCAGGTTTTAACATCCTGAAGGCACATTTGAAGTTTAGCTAACTGATGAGTTTCATCTGGCTTGATCGATAGATATAACTGAGTATCATCTGCATAACAATGAAAGTTTATGGAACATTTCCTGATAATATTGCCTAAAGGAAGCATATATAAAGTGAAGAGGATTGGTCCGAGGATAGATCCTTGAGGAACTCCATGACTAACTTTGGCGTGCATGGAGGACTCATCGTTAACATGTACAAACTGAAATCGATCTGATAAATAGGATTTAAACCAGCTTAGAGCGGTTCCTTTAATGCCAATGAAATGTTCCAGTCTCTGTAAAAGGATCTGATGGTCAATGGTATCAAATGCAGCACTAAGATCTAATAAAACCAGTACAGAGACAAGTCCTTTGTCTGATGCAGTAAGGAGGTCATTAGTCATTTTCACCATTGCTGTCTCTGTGCTATGGTGAGCTCTAAATACTGACTGAAAATCCTCAAACTATTGCTCTGTAGAAAGTCACACAGCTGTTTAGCAACTGCTTTCTCCAGGACCTTAGAGAGAAATGGAAGGTTAGATATAGGTTTATAGTTGGCTAAAACATCCGGATCAAGTCTGGTCTTTTTCAGAAGAGGTTAGAGAGAATTATACATGACATTCCATCAAACTCATTTTTGACAGCTATTTCCGGTCCACCCCCCACACCGGATGTCTGTGTGTAACTGATAAGAGGGTTGCGTACATCCTTCCATTGTGTGTTTTTGACTGATAATTGGAGGAGGTTTTTCATTGATTTAAAGACTTTATTAAGTAATAAAACTTGAATGAATTAACTAGGAGGTGTTTATGGCAATAAATTTATCATTAAAAAAGTATAGCAGTGAGTTATAAATAAAGGAGGAATCTCCGGGGCCAGCAAAGGATCAGTAGGAGGTTTCTTCATTGATTTGGAATCAAGTCAGTCTTTATTATTAAACAAGTGAAGAATAAATTGAAATAATGACATTAAAGCAGTAAAATGGTATAACGGTGAGTAAAAATTAAACAGCATTATAAATTACCTTCAACAGCATGCAGCAAAATAAGAGTGAGTTCCAAAATTAAACTTTGTAAAATCTTTGCTAAAGCTTTGTGTGAAAAACTTACCATCATTAAAGAACTAAAGAATAAAATGAAATAATTACAGTAAAATAGTATAACAGTGAGTTAAAATTAAACAGATTTAATAACGCTGAGTACAGATGGCGCGCATTAATAATTGTCCTTAGTAACGCCCATTACAGATGGCGCGCATTAATAATTGTCCTTAGTAACGCCCATTACAGATGGCGCGCATTAATAATTGTCGTTATTAACGCCCATTACAGATGGCGCGCATTAATAATTGTCCTTAGTAACGCCCATTACAGATGGCGCGTATTAATGTCCTTAGTAACGGCCATTACAGATGGCGCGCATTAATAATTGTCCTTAGTACCGCCCAGTACAGATGGCGCGCATTAATAATTGTCCTTAGTAACGCCCATTACAGATGGCGTGTATTAATGTCCTTAGTAACGGCCATTACAGATGGCGCGTATTAATAATTGTCCTTAGTAACACTGAGTACAGATGGTGTGTAGTAATACTGGTGTGTAGTAATACTACTCAATAACGCTGAGTACAGATTGTGTGTAGTAATACTGGTGTGTAGTAATACTTGTCCTCAGTAACGCTGAGTACTGATGGTGTGTATTAATACTTGTCCTCAGTAACACTGAGTACAGATGGTGTGTAGTAATACAGGTGTGTAGTAATACTACTCAATAACGCTGAGTACAGATGGTGTGTAGTAATACTACTCAGTAACGCTGAGTACAGATGGTGTGTAGTAATACTTGTCCTCAGTAACGCTGAGTACAGATGGTGTGTAGTAATACTGGTGTGTATTAATACTACTCAGTAACGCTGAGTACAGATGGTGTGTAGTAATACTTGTCCTCAGTAACGCTGAGTACAGATGGTGTGTAGTAATACTGGTGTGTAGTAATACTACTCAGTAACGCTGAGTACAGATGGTGTGTAGTAATACTGGTGTGTAGTAATAATACTCAATAACGCTGAGTACAGATGGTGTGTAGTAATACTGGTGTGTATTAATACTACTCAGTAACGCTGAGTACAGATGGTGTGTAGTAATACTTGTCCTCAGTAACGCTGATTACAGATGGTGTGTATTAATACTTTTTCTCAGTAACGCTGAGTACAGATGGTATGTATTAATACTTTTCCTCAGTAACGCTGAGTACAGATGGTGTGTATTAATACTACTCAGTAACGCTGAGTACAGATGGTACGTATTAATACTACTCAGTAACGCTTATTACACATGGTGTGTAGTAATACTTGTCCTCAGTAACGCTGAGTACAGATGGTGTGTAGTAATACTGGTGTGTAGTAATACTTGTCCTCAGTAACGCTGAGTACAGATGGTGTGTATTAATACTGGTGTGTAGTAATACTACTCAATAACGCTGAGTACAGATGGTGTGTAGTAATACTACTCAGTAACGCTGAGTACAGATGGTGTGTAGTAATACTTGTCCTCAGTAACGCTGAGTACAGATGGTGTGTAGTAATACTGGTGTGTATTAATACTACTCAGTAACGCTGAGTACAGATGGTGTGTAGTAATACTTGTCCTCAGTAACGCTGAGTACAGATGGTGTGTAGTAATACTGGTGTGTAGTAATACTACTCAGTAACGCTGAGTACAGATGGTGTGTAGTAATACTGGTGTGTAGTAATAATACTCAATAACGCTGAGTACAGATGGTGTGTAGTAATACTGGTGTGTATTAATACTACTCAGTAACGCTGAGTACAGATGGTGTGTAGTAATACTTGTCCTCAGTAACGCTGATTACAGATGGTGTGTATTAATACTTTTTCTCAGTAACGCTGAGTACAGATGGTATGTATTAATACTTTTCCTCAGTAACGCTGAGTACAGATGGTGTGTATTAATACTACTCAGTAACGCTGAGTACAGATGGTACGTATTAATACTACTCAGTAACGCTTATTACACATGGTGTGTAGTAATACTTGTCCTCAGTAACGCTGAGTACAGATGGTGTGTAGTAATACTGGTGTGTAGTAATACTTGTCCTCAGTAACGCTGAGTACAGATGGTGTGTATTAATACTGGTGTGTAGTAATACTACTCAATAACGCTGAGTACAGATGGTGTGTAGTAATACTACTCAGTAACGCTTAGTACACATGGTGTGTAATAATACTTGTCCTCAGTATCGCTGAGTACAGATGGTGTGTATTAATACTACTCAGTAACGCATTGTACAGATGGTGTGTATTAATACTACTCAGTAACGCTTAGTACACATGGTGTGTAATAATACTTGTCCTCAGTATCGCTGAGTACAGATGGTGTGTAGAAATACTGGTGTGTAGTAATACTTGTCCTCAGTAACGCTGAGTACAGATGGTGTGTATTAATACTGGTGTGTATTAATACTACTCAGTAACGCTGAGTACAGATGGTGTGTATTAATACTTTTCCTCATTAACGCTGAGTACAGATGGTGAGTAGAAATACTGGTGTGTAGTAATACTTGTCCTCAGTAACGCTGAGTACAGATGGTGTGTAGTAATACTTGTCCTCAGTATCGCTGAGTACAGATGGTGTGTAGAAATACTGGTGTGTAGTAATACTTGTCCTCAGTAACGCTGAGTACAGATGGTGTGTAGTAATACTACTCAGTATCGCTGAGTACAGATGGTGTTGGTAGTACTGGTGTGTATTAATACTACTCAGTAACGCATTGTACAGATGGTGTGTATTAATACTTGTCCTCAGTATCGCTGAGTACAGATGGTGTGTAGTAATACTTGTCCTCAGTAACGCTGAGTACAGATGGTGTGTAGTAATTCTGGTGTGTATTAATACTACTCAGTAACGCATTGTACAGATGGTGTGTATTAATACTTGTCCTCAGTATCGCTGAGTACAGATGGTGTGTAGTAATACTTGTCCTTAGTAACGCTGAGTACAGATGGTGTGTAGTAATTCTGGTGTGTATTAATACTACTCAGTAACGCATTGTACAGATGGTGTGTATTAATACTTGTCCTCAGTATCGCTGAGTACAGATGGTGTGTATTAATACTTGTCCTCAGTATCGCTGAGTACAGATGGTGTGTAGTAATACTTGTCCTCAGTAACGCTGAGTACAGATGGTGTGTAGTAATACTTGTCCTCAGTATCGCTGAGTACAGATGGTGTGTAGTAATACTTGTCCTCAGTATCGCTGAGTACAGATGGTGTGTAGTAATACTTGTCCTCAGTAACGCTGAGTACAGATGGTGTGTAGTAATACTTGTCCTCAGTATCGCTGAGTACAGATGGTGTGTAGTAATACTGGTGTGTAGTAATACTACTCAATAACGCTGAGTACAGATGTGTATAGTAATACTGGTGTGTATTAATACTACTCAGTAACGCTGAGTACAGATGGTGTGTAGTAATACTGCTGTGTATTAATACTACTCAGTAACGCTGAGTATAGATGGTGTGTATTAATACTACTCAGTAATGCTGAGTACAGATGGTGTGTATTAATACTACTCAGTAACGCTGAGTACAGATGGTGTGTAGTAATACTTGTTCTCAGTAACGCTGAGTACAAATGGTACGTATTAATACTACTCTGAAACGCTGAATACAGATGGTGTGTATTAATACTACTCAGTAACGCTGAGTTTCAGATGGTGTGTAGGAATACTACTCAGTAACGCTGAGTACAGATGGTGTGTATTAATACTTGTTGTCAATAACGCTGAGTACACATGGTGTGTATTAATACTACTCAGTAACGATGAGTACAGATGGTGTGTATAAATACTACTCAGTAACGCGGAGTACAGTTGGTGTGTATTAATACTACTCAGTAACGCTGAGTACAGTTGGTGTGTATTAATACTACTCAGTAACGCTGAGTACAGATGGTGTGTATTAATACTTGTTGTCAATAACGCTGAGTACACATGGTGTGTATTAATACTACTCAGTAACGCTGAGTACAGATGGTGTGTATTAATACTTGTCCTTATAAACGCTGAGTACAGATGGTGTGTATTAATACTTGTTGTCAATAACGCTGAGTACAGATGGTGTGTATTAATACTTGTCCTTATTAACGCTGAGTACAGATTGTGTGTATTAATACTTGTCCTCATTAACGCTGAGTACAGATGGTGTGTATTAATACTTGTCCCTATTAACGCTGAGTACAGATGGTGTGTATTAATACTTGTTCTCAGTAACGCTGAGTACAGATGGTGTATTAATACTTGTCCTCATTAACGCTGAGTACAGATGGTGTGTAGTAATACTTGTTCTCAGTAACGCTGAGTACAGATGGTGTGTATTAATACTTGTCCTTATTAACGCTGAGTACAGATGGTGTGTATTAATACCCTTCCTCAGTAACACTGAGTACAGATGGTGTGTTGTAATACTGGTGTGTAGTAATACTACTCAATAACGCTGAGTACAGATGGTGTGTAGTAATACTGGTGTGTATTAATACTACTCAGTAACGCTGAGTACAGATGGTGTGTATTAATACTGGTGTGTAGTAATACTTGTCCTCAGTAACGCTGAGTACAGATGGTGTGTAGTAATACTGGTGTGTAGTAATACTTGTCCTCAGTAACGCTGAGTACAGATGGTGTGTAGTAATACTGGTGTGTAGTAATACTTGTCCTCAGTAACACTGAGTACAGATGGTGTGTAGTAATACTGGTGTGTAGTAATACTTGTCCTCAGTAACGCTGAGTACATATGTGTGTAGTAATACTGGTGTGTAGTAATACTACTCAGTAACGCTGAGTACAGATGGTGTGTAGTAATACTGCTTTGTATTAATACTACTCAGTAACACTGAGTATAGATGGTGTGTATTAATACTACTCAGTAACGCTGAGTACAGATGGTGTGTAGTAATACTTGTTCTCAGTAACGCTGAGTACAAATGGTACGTATTAATACTACTCTGAAACGCTGAATACAGATGGTGTGTATTAATACTACTCAGTAACGCTGAGTTTCAGATGGTGTGTAGGAATACTACTCAGTAACGCTGAGTACAGATGGTGTGTATTAATACTTGTTGTCAATAACGCTGAGTACACATGGTGTGTATTAATACTACTCAGTAACGCTGAGTATAGATGCTGTGTATTAATACTACTCAGTAACGCTGAGTATAGATGGTGTGTATTAATACTACTCAGTAACGCTGAGCACAGATGGTGTGTAGTAATACTTGTTCTCAGTAACGCTGAGTACAAATGGTACGTATTAATACTACTCTGAAACGCTGAATAGAGATGGTGTGTATTAATACTACTCAGTAACGCTGAGTTTCAGATGGTGTGTAGGAATACTACTCAGTAACGCTGAGTACAGATGGTGTGTAGTAATACTACTCAGTAACGCTGAGTACAGATGGTGTGTAGTAATACTTGTCCTCAGTAACGCTGAGTACAGATGGTGTGTAGTAATACTGGTGTGTATTAATACTACTCAGTAACGCCGAGTACAGATGGTGTGTAGTAATACTTGTCCTCAGTAACGCTGAGTACAGATGGTGTGTAGTAATACTGGTGTGTAGTAATACTACTCAATAACGCTGAGTACAGATGGTGTGTAGTAATACTGGTGTGTAGTAATAATACTCAATAACGCTGAGTACAGATGGTGTGTAGTAATACTGGTGTGTATTAATACTACTCAGTAACGCTGAGTACAGATGGTGTGTAGTAATACTTGTCCTCAGTAACGCTGATTACAGATGGTGTGTATTAATACTTTTCCTCAGTAACGCTGAGTACAGATGGTATGTATTAATACTTTTCCTCAGTAACGCTGAGTACAGATGGTGTGTATTAATACTACTCAGTAACGCTGAGTACAGATGGTACGTATTAATACTACTCAGTAACGCTTATTACACATGGTGTGTAGTAATACTTGTCCTCAGTAACGCTGAGTACAGATCGTGTGTAGTAATACTGGTGTGTAGTAATACTTGTCCTCAGTAATGCTGAGTACAGATGGTGTGTATTAATACTGGTGTGTAGTAATACTACTCAGTAACGCTTAGTACACATGGTGTGTAATAATACTTGTGCTCAGTATCGCTGAGTACAGATGGTGTGTATTAATACTACTCAGTAACGCATTGTACAGATGGTGTGTAGTAATACTTGTCCTCAGTAACGCTGATTACAGATGGTGTGTATTAATACTTTTCCTCATTAACGCTGAGTACAGATGGTGAGTAGAAATACTGGTGTGTAGTAATACTTGTCCTCAGTAACGCTGAGTACAGATGGTGTGTAGTAATACTTGTCCTCAGTATCGCTGAGTACAGATGGTGTGTAGAAATACTGGTGTGTAGTAATACTTGTCCTCAGTAACGCTGAGTACAGATGGTGTGTAGTAATACTACTCAGTAACGCTAAGTACAGATGGTGTGTATTAATACTACTCAGTATCGCTGAGTACAGATGGTGTGTAGTAATACTTGTCCTCAGTAACGCATTGTACAGATGGTGTGTATTAATACTTGTCCTCAGTATCGCTGAGTACAGATGGTGTGTATTAATACTTGTCCTCAGTATCGTTGAGTACAGATGGTGTGTAGTAATACTTGTCCTAAGTAACGCTGAGTACAGATGGTGTGTAGTAATACTTGTCCTCAGTATCGCTGAGTACAGATGGTGTGTAGTAATACTTGTCCTCAGTAACGCTGAGTACAGATGGTGTGTAGTAATACTTGTCCTCAGTATCGCTGAGTACAGATGGTGTGTAGTAATACTTGTCCTCACTAACACTGAGTACAGATGGTGTGTAGTAATACTGGTGTGTAGTAATACTACTCAATAACGCTGAGTACAGATGGTGTATAGTAATACTGGTGTATTAATACTACTCAGTAACGCTGAGTACAGATGGTGTGTAGTAATACTACTCAGTATCGCTGAGTACAGATGGTGTGTAGTAATACTACTCAGTAACGCTGAGTACAGATGGTTTATAGTAATACTGGTGTGTATAATACTACTCAGTAACGCTGAGTACAGATGGTGTGTATTAATACTGGTATGTATTATACTACTCAGTAACGCTGAGTACAGATGGTGTGTAGTAATACTTGTCCTCAGTAACGCTGAGTACAGATGGTGTGTATTAATACTGGTATGTATTAATACTACTCAGTAACGCTGAGTACAGATGGTGTGTAGTAATACTTGTCCTCAGTAACGCTGAGTACAGATGGTGTGTAGTAATACTGGTGTGTATTAATACTACTCAGTAACGCTGAGTACAGATGGTGTGTATTAATACTTGTCCTCAGTAACACTGAGTACAGATGGTGTGTAGTAATACTGGTGTGTAGTAATACTACTCAATAACGCTGAGTACAGATGGTGTGTAGTAATACTGGTGTGTATTAATACTACTCAGTAACGCTGATTACAGATGGTTTGTAGTAATACTGGTGTGTAGTAATACTTGTCCTCAGTAACGCTGAGTACAGATGGTGTATATTAATACTACTCAGTAACGCTGAGTACAGATTGTGTGTATTAATTCTTGTCCTCAGTAAAACTGATTACAGATGGTGTGTAGTAATACTGGTGTGTAGTAATACTACTCAATAACGCTGAGTACAGATGGTGTGTAGTAATACTGGTGTGTAGCAATACTTGTCCTCAGTAACACTGAGTACAGATGTGTGTAGTAATACTGGTGTGTAGTAATACTACTCAGTAACGCTGAGTACAGATGGTGTGTAGTAATACTGGTGTGTAGTAATACTACTCAATAACGCTGAGTACAGATGGTGTGTAGTAATACTGGTGTGTAGTAATAATACTCAATAACGCTGAGTACAGATGGTGTGTAGTAATACTGGTGTGTATTATACTACTCAGTAACGCTGAGTACAGATGGTGTGTAGTAATACTTGTCCTCAGTAACGCTGATTACAGATGGTGTGTATTAATACTTTTCCTCAGTAACGCTGAGTACAGATGGTATGTATTAATACTTTTCCTCAGTAACGCTGAGTACAGATGGTGTGTATTAATACTACTCAGTAACGCTGAGTACAGATGGTACGTATTAATACTACTCAGTAACGCTTATTACACATGGTGTGTAGTAATACTTGTCCTCAGTAACGCTGAGTACAGATCGTGTGTAGTAATACTGGTGTGTAGTAATACTTGTCCTCAGTAATGCTGAGTACAGATGGTGTGTATTAATACTGGTGTGTAGTAATACTACTCAGTAACGCTTAGTACACATGGTGTGTAATAATACTTGTGCTCAGTATCGCTGAGTACAGATGGTGTGTATTAATACTACTCAGTAACGCATTGTACAGATGGTGTGTAGTAATACTTGTCCTCAGTAACGCTGATTACAGATGGTGTGTATTAATACTTTTCCTCATTAACGCTGAGTACAGATGGTGAGTAGAAATACTGGTGTGTAGTAATACTTGTCCTCAGTAACGCTGAGTACAGATGGTGTGTAGTAATACTTGTCCTCAGTATCGCTGAGTACAGATGGTGTGTAGAAATACTGGTGTGTAGTAATACTTGTCCTCAGTAACGCTGAGTACAGATGGTGTGTAGTAATACTACTCAGTAACGCTAAGTACAGATGGTGTGTATTAATACTACTCAGTATCGCTGAGTACAGATGGTGTAGTAATACTTGTCCTCAGTAACGCATTGTACAGATGGTGTGTATTAATACTTGTCCTCAGTATCGCTGAGTACAGATGTGTGTATTAATACTTGTCCTCAGTATCGTTGAGTACAGATGGTGTGTAGTAATACTTGTCCTCAGTAACGCTGAGTACAGATGGTGTGTAGTAATACTTGTCCTAAGTAACGCTGAGTACAGATGGTGTGTAGTAATACTTGTCCTCAGTATCGCTGAGTACAGATGGTGTGTAGTAATACTTGTCCTCAGTAACGCTGAGTACAGATGGTGTGTAGTAATACTTGTCCTCAGTATCGCTGAGTACAGATGGTGTGTAGTAATACTTGTCCTCACTAACACTGAGTACAGATGGTGTGTAGTAATACTGGTGTGTAGTAATACTACTCAATAACGCTGAGTAAAGATGGTGTATAGTAATACTGGTGTGTATTAATACTACTCAGTAACGCTGAGTACAGATGGTGTGTAGTAATACTACTCAGTATCGCTGAGTACAGATGGTGTGTAGTAATACTACTCAGTAACGCTGAGTACAGATGGTTTATAGTAATACTGGTGTGTATTAATACTACTCAGTAACGCTGAGTACAGATGGTGTGTATTAATACTGGTATGTATTAATACTACTCAGTAACGCTGAGTACAGATGGTGTGTAGTAATACTTGTCCTCAGTAACGCTGAGTACAGATGGTGTGTATTAATACTGGTATGTATTAATACTACTCAGTAACGCTGAGTACAGATGGTGTGTAGTAATACTTGTCCTCAGTAACGCTGAGTACAGATGGTGTGTAGTAATACTGGTGTGTATTAATACTACTCAGTAACGCTGAGTACAGATGGTGTGTATTAATACTTGTCCTCAGTAACACTGAGTACAGATGTGTGTAGTAATACTGGTGTGTAGTAATACTACTCAATAACGCTGAGTACAGATGGGTGTAGTATACTGGTGTGTTTAATACTACTCAGTAACGCTGATTACAGATGGTTTGTAGTAATACTGGTGTGTAGTAATACTTGTCCTCAGTAACGCTGAGTACAGATGTGATATTAATACTACTCAGTAACGCTGAGTACAGATTGTTGTATTAATTCTTGTCCTCAGTAAAACTGATTACAGATGGTGTGTAGTAATACTGGTGTGTAGTAATACTCTCAATAACGCTGAGTACAGATGTGTGTAGTAATCTGGTGTAGTAATACTACTCAGTAACGCTGAGTAGAGATGGTGTGTAGTAATACTGCTGTGTATTAATACTACTCAGTAACGCTGAGTATAGATGGTGGTAAATACTACTCAGTAATGCTGAGTACAGATGGTGTGTATTAATACTACTCAGTAATGCTGAGTACAGATGGTGTGTATTAATACTGCTCAGTAACGCTGAGTAAAGATGGTGTGTAGTACTTGTTCTCAGTAACGCTGAGTACAAAGGTACGTATTAATACTACTCTGAAACGCTGAATACAGATGGTGTGTATTAATACTACTCAGTAACGCTGACTTTCAGATGGTGTGTATTAATACTTGTTGTCAATAACGCTGAGTACACATGGTGTGTATTAATACTACTCAGTAACGCTGAGTACAGATGGTGTGTATTAATACTTGTTGTCAATAACGCTGAGTTTCAGATGGTGTGTATAATACTACTCAGTAACGCTGAGTACAGATGGTGTGTATTAACTACTCAGTAACGCTGAGTACAGATGGTGTGTATTAATACTTGTTGTCAATAACGCTGAGTACACATGGTGTGTATTAATACTACGTAACGCTGAGTACAGATGGTGTGTATTAATACTTGTCCTTATTAACGCTGAGTACAGATGGTGTGTATTAATACTTGTCCTTATTAACGCTGAGTACAGATGGTGTGTATTAATACTACTCAGTACGCTGAGTACAGATGGTGTGTATTAATACTTGTCCTTATTAACGCTGAGTACAGATGGTGTGTATAATTGTTCTCAGTAACGCTGAGTACAGATGGTGTGTATTAATACTTGTCCTCATTAACGCTGAGTACAGATGGTGTGTATTAATAATTGTTCTCAGTAACGCTGAGTACAGATGGTGTGTATTAATACTTGTCCTCATTAACGCTGAGTACAGATGGTGTGTATTAATACTTGTTCTCAGTAACGCTGAGCACAGATGGTGTGTATTAATACTTGTCCTTATTAACGCTGAGTACAGATGGTGTTTATTAATACTTGTCCTTATTAACACTGAGTACAGATGGTGTGTATTAATAATTGTTCTCAGTAACGCTGAGTACAGATGGTGTGTAGTAATACTTGTCCTCATTAACGCTGAGCACAGATGGTGTGTATTAATACTTGTCCTTATTAACGCTGAGTACAGATGGTGTGTATTAATACTTGTCCTCAGTAACACTGAGTACAGATGGTGTGTAGTAATACTGGTGTGTAGTAATACTACTCAATAACGCTGAGTACAGATGGTGTGTAGTAATACTGGTGTGTATTAATACTACTCAGTAACGCTGAGTACAGATGGTGTGTATTAATACTTGTCCTCAGTAACACTGATTACAGATGGTGTGTAGTAATACTGGTGTGTAGTAATACTACTCAATAACGCTGAGTACAGATGGTGTGTAGTAATACTGGTGTGTAGTAATACTACTCAGTAACGCTGAGTACAGATGGTGTGTATTAATACTTGTCCTCAGTAACACTAATTACAGATGGTGTGTAGTAATACTGGTGTGTAGTAATACTTGTCCTCAGTAACACTGAGTACAGATGGTGTGTAGTAATACTGGTGTGTAGTAATACTTGTGCTCAGTAACGCTGAGTACAGATGTGTGTAGTAATACTGGTGTGTATTAATACTACTCAGTAACGCTGAGTACAGATGGTGTGTAGTAATACTGCTGTGTATTAATACTACTCAGTAACGCTGAGTACAAATGGTACGTATTAATACTACTCTGAAACGCTGAGTACAGATGGTGTGTAGTAATACTTGTCCTCAGTAACGCTGAGAACAGATGGTGTGTAGTAATACTGGTGTGTAGTAATACTACTCAGTAACGCTGAGTACAGATGGTGTATAGTAATACTGGTGTGTATTAATACTACTCAGTAACGCTGAGTACAGTTGGTGTGTATTAATACTGGTGTGTATTAATACTACTCAGTAACGCTGAGTACAGATGGTGTGTATTAATACTTGTCCTCACTAACACTGAGTACAGATGGTGTGTAGTAATACTGGTGTAGTAATACTACTCAATAACGCTGAGTACAGATGGTGTATAGTAATATTGGTGTGTATTATACTACTCAGTAACGAGTACAGATGGTGTGTTAATACTTGTCCTCAGTAACACTGAGTACAGATGGTGTGTAGTAATACTGGTGTGTATTAATACTACTCAGTAACGCTGAGTACAGATAGTGTGTAGTAATACTTTCCTCAGTAACACTGAGTACGATGGTGTAGTAATACTGGTGTGTAGTATACTACTCATAACGCTGAGTACAGATGGTGTGTAGTAATACTGGTGTGTATAATACTACTCAGTAACGCTGAGTACAGATGGTGTGTATTAATACTTGTCCAGTAACACTGAGTGCAGATGTTGTGTAGTAATACTGGTGTGTAGTAATACTACTCAGTAACGCTGAGTACAGATGGTGTGTTAGTAATACTGGTGTGTAGTAATACTACTCAGTAACGCTGAGTACAGATGGTGTGTAGTAATTCTACTCAGTAACGCTGAGTACAGATGGTGTATTTAATACTACTCAGTAACGCTGAGTACAGTGGTGTGTAGTAATACTGGTGTGTATAAATACTACTCAGTAACGCTGAGTACAGATGGTGTGTATATACTTGTCTTCAGTAACACTGAGTACAGATGGTGTGTAGTAATACTGGTGTGTAGTAATACTACTCAATAAACGCTGAGTACAGATG
>NW_024043496.1:0-3311 GCF_014851395.1 Micropterus salmoides
CTTGTTTTAGTATTTTCTTTTTTAGAGGGGCTACAGAGTCCAGTGTCAATCGCAGCAAGCCTGCAGCACTATCAACAAGATGATCGATTTGGGAGGGACTGAAACTAGCATAGGAGTCCTCTGTTACTTTGTGACTTGATAATTTAGAGCTGATGGAATCGCATCCTTAAATTTAGCTACAGCAATATCAGACAGACATCTTGTATAGAAATTTTTGTTATCTCAGATAAACCTTGGCAAATACAGTGATGAGCAAACTAGCAGATTACTACCAAAACATATGCACGCAAACACATTCAGATAAAATGAGATTTACAAATGTAACTATGGTTCCATGAATTCTGGATGACCGCTGGAAAGAGGTGTTCCACACCCCAGTATAAAATCCTAACGTCATTACTCAATCTGTTCCTACAGCATCTTCTTGTCCAGAGTTCTAGTGACAAACAACTCTGGTGGTCATCTAGAATTCATAGAACCATAGTTACATTTCTAACTCTTGTTCTATTTCATTCTCCCTGACCGTGAGGATCACTTCCTTTATTCATAGAACCACATTCCATGGCTGCAACAGTTTACACAATGAATATACATTGAAACATGGATAACATTTAAAACGTATCTCACAAAAAAGTGAAATATTGGATCCACTTACTTGCAATGAGACACAAATCCAAATATCTCGGTCAAGGTAGCTTTACTGTGCAGTTTCTTTAGCTCAAGTTCCCTCTGTGATTGGTACTGTGCATGTGCAACTCTCAACAGACATGTTGAGAGTAAAGTTTTATAGCCTGTGATTGTGAAATATAAAGTGACTCAATTCATTTTATATTTCCAAGAAGATGTGGCTGAATATATTTCATATGAAATATCCAGACTGAGCCACAGTCATCCGATAAGCAAAATGTTTCACATCCCTCATTTAATTGAAAACTGACCCCTTTTTAAAAGAAAAAACGCCTAAAATTACTCCTCAACCATTTGGCCTAGATGCATAATTCTAGTCTCCTTTGAAAAGTCAGAAGCTAAGGAATGTGAATCCATTGTGTATTAATATATTTATTTTACTTTTACAGACTACATGGAGATGCAATAAAGAAAAAATCTGATATTTTTATCCTCGCCTGGTAAAAAAAGCTATATTTTAATGGAATAAACCATCAAAACCATCCTGAGGAAGCTTTTAATGCAACTGAATATCTTCTAATACACCTAGAATGCAATTGTAACTGTAAATCTGATGAAAATAAACAAAATTTCAACAACAGCGAATTTCCATATTTTGGCAATATTCATTGTTAAAATGCTGACTTTTATTGATAGATATCTTTAAAACACTTTTTCAGTCCATACAACCTATTTCCAAATGACAAAATACTGAAATATTGATAAAAACAGGAGTATTCATCAACATTCCTGTCACCAAAAGCACTCCCATGCTTTACAGGCCTGTAGATTGAGAACGGAACATCCTACAGTGATGGGGGGGGGGGGGGGGGTATCAATCAATCCGGCTTGAGCAGACCTTTCATTTGAGACCCTGCATGTCTATATATCGCCAACGGATCGGCCACAAAATGGCAAAAAACACCGTATGTTCTCAAGGGGCATGTTTCCTCTCAGGCAGCTTGCAGGTATTGTGCAATACTCGGAGGAACAACATCAGCGGGTTTCGAAGTTAAAACGGCAGAAAAAAAAATTTCAATCAGTATCATCGCCCAAAGCACCACCGGGGGCGTCTGTTTTCCATCTTTGCACATGTTACTTTAATATTTTATCAAACTGGGCTTCAGATTGTACACTGCATTCAAACTGCACGATTCAGTGATGATTCAGTGTTATTCTCATGCACATGTAACATTAAATTTTTGCTCTTCATATACTGTACCTAATTTCTTTGTCAATAGTACAGTCCATTCGGGCTGCAACTAATGACTATTTTTGTAGTCAACTAATCTGTTAATTATTTATTCGATTAGTCGACTAGTCACAATTATTTTTGTCTCCCCCTAACCCTAACCCTAAGTAAACCATTTAACTAATTAAATATCTTTCAAGTGAATTACTGATGTCCAACACACAGCTTAACTAGCTAATGTTGCAATGTTGTAAAGAATTGCAGTAATCCAGCCTAGAAGTAACAAATGCATGGACTAGTTTTTCTGCATCATTTTTAGACAGGATGTTCCTGATTTTCGCAATATTACGTAGGTGAAAAAAGGCGGTCCTTGAAATTTGCTTAATGTGAGACTTAAACGACATGTCCTGATCAAAGATAACTCCAAGATTTCTTACAGTGGTGCTGGAGGCCAGGGCGATCCCATCAAGGGAAACTATATCTTTAGATAATGTGTGACGGAGGCTTAGGCCCCAGAACAATAACTTCAGTTTTATCTGAGTTTAATTAGAAAATTACAGGTCATCCAGGTTTTAACATCCTGAAGGCACATTTGAAGTTTAGCTAACTGATGAGTTTCATCTGGTTTGATCGATAGATATAACTGAGTATCATCTGCATAACAATGAAAGCTTATGGAATATTTCCTGATAATATTGCCTAAAGGAAGCATATAAAGTGAAGAGGATTGGTCCGAGGACAGATCCTTGAGGAACTCCATGACTAACTTTGGCATGCATGGAGGACTCATCGTTAACATGTACAAACTGAAATCGATCTGATAAATAGGACTTAAACCAGCTTAGAGCGCTTCCTTTAATGCCAATGAAATGTTCCAGTCTCTGCAATAAAACCACTACAGAGACAAGTCCTTTGTCTGATGCAATAAGGAGGTCGTCAGTAATTTTCACCAGTGCTGTCTCTGTGCTATGATGAGCTCTAAATCCTGACTGAAAATCCTCAAATAAACTATTGCTGTGTAGAAAGTCACACAGCTGTTTAGCAACTGCTTTCTCCAGGATCTTAGAGAGAAATGGAAGGTTAGATATAGGTCTATAGTTGGCTAAAATCCGGATCAAGTTTGGGCTTTTTCAGAAGAGGTTTAATTACAGCTACTTTAAAGTACTGTGGTACATAGCCTGTTGATAGAGATAGATTGATCATATCTAGTATAGAAGTGCTGACTAAGGGTAAAACATCTTTAAGCAACCTAGTCGGGATGGGGTCTAAGAGGCAGGTTGATGGTTTAGATGAAGAAATTATTGAAGTTAGTTGGTAAAGATTGAGGGAAGCAAACAGTCTAAACATATATCTGGTTCTACAGCTGTTTCTAAGGTTCCTGAGTTAAGAGATAAGTTGGTGACAGTTGAGGGCAGGTCTTGGTGAATTTTGTCTCTAATAGCTAGAATTTTTA